>NW_027649849.1:67500-115000 GCF_965287045.1 Carcharhinus amblyrhynchos | reverse complement strand
AGTAATCTGACCTCCTATTTATTCCTGTCAAAGTGAGTAACTGCACATTTATCCAAATTATACATTCACTGCCATGCTTATGCCTACATTTAGCCACCCATACAATGTCAAAGCAGCTCTGCATCCTTCTCACTGCTCACCCACCCTCCCAACTTGTGTCATCCTCAAATTTGGAGCTAATACATTTAGTTCACTCTTCCAAATCATTCATACGTTATGTGAACATTTGAGGCCCAAATACGGATCCATGCACATCCCTAATGGTCACACTGCCAATTAGAAAAAAAAAATCCATCTTTGCCAACACTTTGTTTCCTCTGTGTTAAACAGATTTCTCTACGTCTCAAGATAGAGAGATCAGCCAGATGGTTAATATATTTTCCTGAAAGGAGGGGAGTCTAAACGGGCACAGATCAGCTATGTATCCGATATCTCTTCCCAAAGGCAGGAAAACGAGAGAACATAGGTGTAAGTTGAGAGGGAAGATACACAATAGGGTCCAGAGGGACATTTGTTTCACGCAGAAGGTGGTTGTTTCTGGAACTAGTTGTCACAGGTAGTAGTAGAGTCGAGTACAATTTTGTCTTTTAAAAAGTGTTTCAGCAGTTACATGGGTAAAGTGGCTATCGAGGGATTATTGGCCACGCGCAGCAAAATTACATAAGAACATAAGCAGGAGTAGGCCATCTAGCCCCTCGAGCCTGCCCCGCCATTCAATAAGATCATGGCTGATCTGAAGTGGATCAGTTCCACTTTCCCGCTTTCTCCCCATAACCCTTAATCCCCTTCCCTGCCAAAAACCTATCTACCCGTGTCTTAAATATATTTAGTGAGGTAGGCTCCCCCACTTCAACAGGCAGAGAATTCCAGAGATTCACCACCCTTTGAGTGAAGAACTTCCTCCTCAACTCCGTTCTAAACAGCCCCCCCCCTTTATCTTGAGGCTGTGCCCTCTAGTCCTGCTGTCCTTTCTAAGCGGGAAGAATCTCTCTACCTCTACCCTATCCATCCCCTTCATCATCTTATACGTCTCTATAAGATCCCCCCTCATCCTTCTAAACTCCAATGAGTACAGACCCAGTCTATTTAGCCTCTCTTCATAGTCCAACCCCCTCATCTCCGGTATCAGCCTAGTGAACCTCCTCTGCACTCCCTCCAAGGCCAAAATATCCTTGCTCAAGTGCAGTGCCCAAAACTGCACACAGTACTCCAGCTGCGGCCTCACCAGTGCCCTGTACAGTTGCAGCAAGACCTCCCTACTTTTATATTCAATCCCCCTCGCTATAAAGGCCATCATCCCATTCGCCTTCCTGATCACCTGCTGCACCTGCAGACTGGGTTTTTGCAACTCATGCACAAGGACCCCCAGGTCCCTCTGCACCGTAGCCTGCTGCAGCTTTTCACCCTTTAAATAGTAATCCCTCCTACTATTATTTCTGCCAAAGTGGATAACCTCACACTTGCTAACATTATACTCTATCTGCCAGGTCCTCGCCCACTCGCTCAGCCTATCCAGATCCCTCTGCAGACTTTCCACACCCTCCGCACAATTTGCTTTTCCACTCATCTTCGTGTCATCAGCAAATTTCTTCACCCTACACTCAGCCCCCTCCTCCAGATCATCGATATAAATGGTAAATAGCTGAGGCCCCAGCACCGATACCTGGGGCACTCCACTAGTCACCAACCACCAATCCGAATAGCACCCATTGACCCCCACTCTCTGCCTCCTATTAGACAACCATTGGGATGAGATTAGTCATTAAAAAAGGTGGCATGGACAAGTTGGGCTGAAGGACCTGTTTCCATGTTGTGAATGTCTGTCACTCTATCACTCTAAGGTATTACCTGCATTCCTCACGATTTCACTTTACATAGGAGTCTCTTTTATGAGGCCTTATCACAAGCTATCTGAAGGTCCAAATAAACCACGTGCACTGTTTCTCCTGGGTGAACTGTCCCAGTTATATCCTCTAAGAATTCCAATAGATTTGTCAAGCATGATTTCCCCTTTGTAAATACATGCAGACTTTATCTGATTATATCACAGCTTTCCAAGTGCTGAGTTATGAGAATAGACTTCGGCTCGTTCCCCTGTGCTGGCGATAGGCCCACTGAGATGAGTAAATGTTATCATTGAATGTGTATCTGTAAAATGGTGACATGTAGATCAGTCACAGGCTAACAACAAAGAGCTTCTTATACACAGATGTGGAAAACTATAATGATAATAGCCACTTATCAGAAACATAGATAACTCCAAGGATCACAAAGTATATTGTCTTCAACATCTCAAATGCCTGATACGTTTTTAGTCTGAAACAAGGCTTCCATTCGCTCTGCAGGTAATCTCAGTGTTAACTCAGTGGTGATACATTGCCAAAGTCTTCCATATGTACCCCGTGGTATCCCCTCCAGGATATTTACATCGAAACATCACTTAACTTAGATTTTGTTCACAAGGACAAACACGTAGCGACATTGATTCAGGTTGTGGAAAATGTTTATTCCTGGGATTGTGGTGCTGTGGACATCCAACCAATCCATTTAGCTTCTGTAATTGTGACTCCAATTTCATCCAATAAAGTATCTGCAATGAATTCAACAACGTGGACCACAACAACTGAATCTTTGCCCTGCAGCTCCAAATTCCTTGACAGCCCAGAGAAGATGTCCTGAACAGGGGTATGAGACGAGAAACACAGTTCTTTCAATCCTCGCCACAGAGATCAGTGTCTATTTCTCTATGATCTCCTCAATTGCAAAGACATGTATTTTTCTAACCCTGCTGAATGGTCTCCTGAACAGGGTTGCTATGGTTACACTGATGATCCTGTCTATTGACAGGGGAGGCATGGTTACACAGTGGATAGCACTACCGCCTAGCAAAACCAAGGACACAGGTTTGATTCCCGGTTTGGGGCACCATTGGTGTGAGGTTTGCACATTCTCCCCATGTCTGTGTGGGTTTCTTCCAGGTGCTCTGGTTTCCTCCAATGAGGTGTGGCTCAGGTGGCTTAGCCTTGCTAAATTGCCCCTTAATGCCAGGGGCATTTGTTAGGTTTATTGCCTGGGTTATGGAGATATGGTCTGGGTGGGATTGTGGTCAGTGCAGACTAAATGGGCTGAATGATCTCCACCTGCACTGTAGGGATTGTCCGATTCTATTCTACAGCCTCTGTCATAGTTCACACAGGGTATAAGAATCTCAAAACTTTTTTTTGTAATCATTCATGGGACATGGGGTCTTGGTTGGCCAGCATTTATTATCCATTCCAACTTTCACTAGGAGGACAATTGAGAGGCAAACACACTGCTGTGGAACTCGCGTCACAGGCAGTGTAAACATGTCAGCGTGACAGAGTTCCTTTCCGAAATACATGAGAGAGCCAGATGGGTTATTCTGACAATTGTTTCAAGAACATCATTAGAATTCTTATTGAATTTGAATTCCATCTTGGATATGGGTGTGACCATATCATGGACAAGGTGGATCGAAGGGCCTGTTTCCATGCTATTAACCTCTATGACTATCAAAATGTGTTTAGACAGTTGAATGGGTAAGATGGGTGAAGAGGGACATGGTTCAAACGTGGGCAATCGGGAGTATCTTAGTGTTCAAAGAGATGGAAACATGTTGTTGCAAAAGGCATGTTTCAATGCTACAAACCTCTCTGACTCTATAATTCTATGACTGTAGGGAATCAAATTCGTATTACAGCAATGCATTTGTGGCCATCAGTGGAATCTTAATGCAGATATTTTATATCCTATTTGAATTTCATTAGTGGCTGTGATGGGATTTGAACAGTGGTACCAAACACTGGTGAATATTGGCTGACATTCTGGATTAATAGTTTAGTGACAATACCAGTCGGCCTGTGACATCACTAAGACAAGCCTAAGGGCTGAGACTGCTTCAACACTATCTCGTCAGTGTCTGACACTGTCTTACTGGCCTCACGCTCTCCTATCCCTGACCACTGACCAGATATGGTGAAGATATTTCAAAGGGTGTGAGTGCCTCCTGAAACATGGCATCCAAATAACTTTCCTCCTCCCTGATGTGTCTCAGCTTTCCAAGCTCAGGCTTCAGCTGATCAACTCTGAGATGGACTTCATCACGCAACCAACATTTACTGGAGATAAGTTCCCTGGGAACCACATTGCCCACCAGCTCCCACATCATGCAGTTACAATACATCATCTGGCCCTGCATCTCGATCTTATTGGATTAGTTCTAATTTGGCCCCTTTTCCACTTGCTAGTTTCTTTGAGCAAATGTCTCTCTAAATTTCACAGACAGTATCCCATCAGCAAGAATCTAAATCCACTTTCAATCTGTAAAGATGAGAAAGGGTTTTTGCATTAATTTGTGGGAAGTGAGTCTCGCTGGCTGACCAGCATTTATCTCCATCCCTATTTGCTCCTGAATGGTGGTTGTGGGTCAACTGCATTGCTACGGCTTTGGATTCACATGGCCATCTCTGGCTGAGAATCTTTTCTTGTCCATCCCAAGTTGCCAGAGAGACATTGAGAGTCAATTATTTCTTTTTTCTCTAATCCCATTACACTTGGCTGCTTCTCTGCTACACATAAGTGCTCGATGGACTCCATTATAATTTCAGGTTTTTTTATTATTCTTTTGTTTAAACTATATTTAATCTGTCAATTCTAAAAGTTCTCATGTCTTTCTGTTTCTTTGAAGTTTCTTGGCAAATTTGAGAAGCCTTTTCGAACCCAGAAACTTTTCAAAATTGTTAAAATAATTTCATCCCTTAGCTTATTTTAAAGATTTAAGAATGCGCAGATCCCTTCTTTTGAAATATGTTATTTATTTAAGATTGTTTAGAACCCAGACACGAGAATGATGGACTGTTCAATTCCCTCAGTTGGGTTGCTTTAAAAATATAATTCTGTTCAGATCCAGGACAAGACTCCAAACTGTTATGATGCAAGGTTAATCCCCTTTTATTTTGAACCATCATCTGCTACAATTATAGCACAGGAAGGTGTGAACTGTATTTAATTAACATCAGAGTTTCATCAATATAAAGACCAGACACTCGCTGTACGTGAACAATTAACAAGTTATTTTATTTCAATAAGCAGGAGGTTCTTTACCCAGAGGGTGGTGAGGGACTAGAATGCCCTGCCTGCTGCAGTTGTAAATGCGCCTAGTTTGGGGGCGTTGAAGAGATTGGTGGATAGGTTTATGGACGAAAAGGGATTGGTTTAGATTAGGGGGTCAATGTTTTTTTTTAAAAATAAGACTGGTCAGCGCAACATTGTGGGCCGAAGGGCCTGTTCCGCGCTGTAATGTTCTATGTTCTATGTTCTATGTTCAACTAAATAAGTGACATATTAATTGAGGTACGGTTCAAGTAAAATGCTATTCAAATAATACAAGGAACATTCAATACCAAAACAATAATAATGGAATTTGAGTAACGCTCAAATAACTGATACAACCAGGCTTGATGGAATACGGAAATTTTTTGAATTATTCTGTAGTTGCCTGCTGTCTGTAATGTCTTTCTGACTCAGTATCTCTCTATTAGAGAGCTGGATAATTCTCTTAACTGCTACTTAAAATGGCAGGCCTGGAGCTCCACTCTGGAGATGAATGGTGGCTTTTGACTGACTACACTGGCCTCCGGATATGTTCACAAGATGTTCTTCTAATGGGTGTTGCTTTGGTCTTTTATATTTAAAATTACCTTACAATATTCAGATACTTCAAAACCTCCCTCTTGCTACCTGTCTCTACCTCTGTCACTGTTGCGCCCATTGCCTGTCTCTCTTTTTCTCTTTCTGTCTCTCCCTCTCTCTCTCTGTCATTATTTCTGTCTTTGTGAGGCTGTTTGTTGATTTAAAGTTTGAATATCCAATAACAAGAGACGAGGATATTGTGGTTATAATTTCCTCACAGGTGTAATCAATTGAAGAATTGCAGTAAGGGGATATTTCAGTAGATTTTTTAGCTGCTGTCTGAAGTGAGTTTGTGTCATAGCATAAATGGCAGTATTGGTGCAGCAACTCAGGAGTTGTAGCATGAAGCCCAATTCCTGAATAAAAAAATCTAACCATACGAATCCATAGCCCAAATAATATATCCGACTCCACATTGAATAAACTATTAATATTGACCATAAGATAATGAAATTGGCTGAGATAACAAACAGTAAAATGATGAATTTCCTTCGACTCTCCATCTCTGGGTCTCTGGTATTCTTCCCACTGCTGTGAGCCCGGAGTCTCCTGCGGGCTCTGCTGCTCATTAATATGTGTCTGACTGTGAGAACATTGAGCAGCAGAAACAGGACGAATGGGACACACGGGGTCAGAATGTAGTGGATGAACTCGATTGTCCCCCAGACCGGAGAGAGCACAATATCCAATAGGTAATTACAAAACCAGGGGTTGTTCACCAGCTGATATCCACTTAATAACATAAAATACCAGAAAATGTTCTTTAAACAGCTCAGCACCGTCACTGTTCCCAGAACCACAGTCGCTGATTTCTCACTGCAATATTTAATTTTCAGCTTGGGGCAGCAAATGGCCACAAATCGATCAAAGGTGAAAGTGATGGTGAACCAGACAGAACAGTCAGTGGCTGCATAAAACAGGACGGCGTGGATGTTACACAAGGGGACTGAGCGCAGGAAATCAAACTGTTCCCGATAAACAATGGGAATATGTCTCAATGTGAGGTCAAAGATAATGACCAGCAGATTCCCCACTGACATGGCCACCAGGTAACGAGTCACACATTTGGACAGACCACAGTTTCTGCTCGTCAGGGTCACAATTGTGATTATGTTCACTGTCAGGAAGGGAAATAAAGAATAAAATTAAACGGCAGCCAGGGGAAGAAGTTATTTAGATTGAGGATGGATGACAGGAAAACAAATGTTTCTGAAAACAATCACTTAAATCTCTGTTTTTTCTTAACCAGCCTGACTTTTGGAGTGAGAGATGAAAATGAAGCATTGGAAGAAACCCATGGAGACACAGTGAGAAGGTCCAAACTCCATACAGACAGTAACCGAAGCCAGGAATTGAAAGCAGTTTGTGATGCGGAGTCAGCAGTGCTGACCACTGTGTCACCATGTTGCAGTAGGAAGTTGCCCAACACCAGGTTAAATTCCAACAGGTTCATTTGGTAGCACAAGGTACAAGCCTTCGGAGCACTGTCCCTTCATCAGTTAAGTGGGAGTTCTGTTCACAAACAGGGTATATAAAGACACAAACTCAATTTACAAAACAATGGTTAGAATGAGAGTCTTTACAGGTAATCAAGTCTTAAAGGTACAGACAATGTGAGTGGAGAGAGGGTTAAGCACAGGTTAAAGAGATGTATACTGTCTTCAGCCAACACAGTTAGTGAGATTTTGCAAGCCCAGGCAAGTCGTGGAGGTTACGGATAGTGTGACATCAACACAAGATCCCCGTTGAGGTTGTCCTCATGTGTGTGGAACTTGGCTGTCAGTCTCTGTTCAGTGAATGTGTGTTGTCGTGTGTCGTGAAGGCCGCCTCAGAGAACGCTTACACGAAGATGAGAGACTGAATGCCCGTGACCGCTGATGTGTTCCCCACCAGGAAGAGAACATGGTCATTGTTGAGCAGAGTTCATTCATCTGTTATCATAGCGTCTGCATGGTCTCCCTAATGTACCATGCCTCAGGACATCCTATCCTGCAGCATACACAACGTTGGCCGAGTTGCAAGTGTGTGTACCGTTTACCTGGTGGATGGTGTTCTCACGTGAGATGATGGCATCCGTGTCGATGATCCGGCATGTCTGTTCACTGTTCACAGGACATCAGTTTAAAAAACAACCCTCTGCGACAACATTCTGTCTACTGTCATGAAGCCAATTTTGTCTCCATTTGCCTGCCTCACTCTGGGTTCCGTGAGATTTAACCTTATGCAACAACCTACTATGTGGTACCTTATCAAAAGCCTTGTTAAAGTCGATGTAGAAAACATGAACCACACTGCCCTCATCTCACTTCTTTGTTACCCCTTCAAAAAAAAATTTGTAGACATGATTTTCCATTCACAAAATTGTGTTGACTGTCCCTAATCAATCCGTGTGTCTGTAAATTCCGGTCTGTTAAGATACTTCTACCAGCTTTCCCACTACAGATGTGAGGCTCACCAGCCCTTTCTCACTGCAGGCCCTTCTTAACAATTTGTTGCCCTCCAATCTTCAGGTACCTCACCAATGTCTATCGATTATTCAAATATCTCCACTAGGGAACCTACAATTTCCTCCCTAGACTCCCAAAATGTCCTGAGGTACACTTCATCAGGTCCCAGGGATTTGTTTACCTTGATGCACTTTAAGGCTTCCAGCACCTCCTTCTCTGATCTATTCAAGCTATTACAATGTATTTCCCAAGTTACCTCACATCCATGCTTTTCTCAACACTGAAGGGTGGACATCCACGATGGCCACCATCAGCACAAAACAGGGAGAAACAATAATCTTACACTCGATTGGCATGGAATACAAGTACCAGGGTTTGCTTTCAACAGTGGGAGAAAGCTTCAGGGTTCAGTGAATAGCTACCATCCATGGTACCGAATGTATTTGCTGCTGTCCCACTATGGCCTCCAGGACCATGGAAACTCAGCGAACCCTCCCTCAGCAGGAAAAATGTTAATCAGTTCACCAGGTTAGAAAAACTCAAACCAATGCTGGTACAAAGGAAAAGCCAAACAGGCAGCCTGAATGATTATCTTCCAGTGAATCCAATATTATGAAATGCATCAAAAGGTTACCCCTGGTAAGAATCAGTTCCGGCCTCCCAGATTGCCTGGAACCACTACAGTTCACCTACCTCCACAACAGGTCCACAGACGATATATCGCTGGCCACAGAGTCAACCCTGGAACACAGACTCTTGTTTATTGACTACATCTCAGTCTTCATCTCCATTATTCCTATGAAACACATGTTCAAAATCTGTGGCCTGGGGTTTGGATCCTGCCTCTGGAATTGGATCCTGAACTTCCTAACCCACAGGCAACAATAAATAAGAACAGGAAACAAGGCCTCCTTCACAATCAACCTCAACAGCAGTGCCCCACAAGGCTGTGTCCTCATCCTTTTACAGTATCCCTTACACACCGATGACTGTGTGGCCAAATTCCATTCCAACTTGATTTGCAATGTTGCTGATGATAAAACTATAGTGGGTCGGATCTCAAACACTGATGAACATAAGAACATAAGAAATAGGAGCAGGAGTAGGCCATCTAGCCCCTCGAGCCTGACCCGCCATTCGATAAGATCATGGCTGATCTGAAGTGGCTCAGTTCCACTTTCCCGCTTTCTCCCCATAATCCTTAATTCCCTTGTCTATCAGAAACCTATCTACCCGCGTCTTAAAAATATTTAGCGAGGCAGCCTCCACCACTTCAACGGGCAGAGAATTCCAGAGATTCACCACCCTTTGAGTGAAGAAGTTCCTCCTCAACTCCGTTCTAAACTGCTCCCCCCCCACTTATCTTGAGGCTGTGCCCTCTAGTCCTGCTGTCCTTTCTGAGCGGGAAGAACCTCTCTACCTCTACCCTATCCATCCCATTCATCATCTTATACGTCTCAATGAGATCTCCCCTCATCCTTCTAAACTCTAACGAGTACAAGCCTAGTTTATTCAGCCTCTCCTAATAGCTCAACCCCCTCAACTCCGGAATCAGCCTAGTAAACCTCCTCTGCACTCCCTCCAAGGCCAAAATATCCCTGCGCAAGTGCAGCGACCAAAACTGCACACAGTACTCCAGCTGCGGCCTCACCAGTGCCCTGTACAGTTGCAGCAAGACCTCCCTACTTTTATATTCAATCCCCCTTGCTATGAAGGCCAGCATCCCATTTGCCTTCCTGACCACCTGCTGCACCTGCAGGCTGGGTTTTTGCGACTCATGCACAAGGACCCCGAGGAATTGCTTGATAGGGCAGACGCAACACGGTTACATTAAAGGGAAGTCGTGTCTGACAAATTTACTGGAGTTCTATGAGAATGTGTCTAGGGCGGTGGATAGAGGAGAGCCGGTGGATGTGGTCTTTCTGGATTTTCAGAAGGCGTTTGATAAGGTACCTCACAAGAGGTTACTGCAGAAGGTCAGAGGACATGGAGTTGGGGGTAGGGTGTTAGCGTGGATAGAGGATTGGTTGTCAAATAGGAGGCAGAGAGTGGGGGTCAATGGGTGCTATTCGGATTGGCGGTTGGTGACTAGTGGAGTGCCCCAGGGGTCGGTGCTGGGGCCTCAGCTATTTACCATTTATATAGATGATCTGGAGGAGGGAACCGAGTGTAGGGTGTCGAAATTTGCTGATGACACCAAGATTGGGGGAACGGCAAATTGTGCGGAGGGTGTGGAGAGTCTGCAGAAGGATCTAGATCGGCTGGGCGAATGGGCCAGTAAATGGCAAATGGAATTTAATGTTGGCAAGTGTGAGGTGGTCCACTTTGGTAGGAAGAATGGTAGGAACGACTATTACTTACGTGGCGAAAAACTGCAGCAGGCGACGGTGCAGAGGGACCTCGGGGTCCTTGTGCATGAGTCGCAAAAACCCAACTTGTAGGTGCAGCAGGTGGTCAGGAAGGCGAATGGGATGCTGGCCTTCATAGCGAGGGGGATTGAATATAAAAGTAGGGAGGTCTTGCTGCAGCTGTATAGGGCATTGGTGAGGCCGCAGCTGGAGTACTGTGTGCAGTTTTGGGCGCCGCACCTGCGCAAGGATATTTTGGCCTTGGAGGGAGTGCAGAGGAGGTTTACTAGGCTGATACCGGAGTTGAGAGGGTTGAGCTATGAGGAGAGGCTGAATAAACTAGGCTTGTACTCGTTAGAGTTTAGAAGAATGAGGGGAGATCTCATTGAGACGTATAAGATGATGAATGGGATGGATAGGATAGAGGTGGAGAGACTCTTCCCGCTCAAAAAAGACAGTAGGACTAGGGGACACAGCCTCAAGATAAAGGGGAGGCGGTTTAGAACGGAGTTGAGGAGGAACTTCTTCACTCAAAGGGTGGTGAATCTCTGGAATTCTCTGCCCGTTGAAGTGGTGGAGGCTGCCTCGCTAAATATTTTTAAGAAGCGGGTTGATGGGTTTTTGATAAGAGAGGGGATTAAGGGTTATGGGGAGAGGGCGGGAAAGTGGAACTGAGCCACAACAGATCAGCCATGATCTTATTGAATGGCGGGGCGGGCTCGAAGGGCCAGATGGCCTACTCCTGCTCCTATTTCTTATGTTCTTATGTTCTTATGTCCCTCTGCACCGTCGCCTGCTGCAGCTTTTCGCCCCGTAAGTAATAGTCCTTCCTACCATTATTCCTACCAAAGTGGATAACCTCACACTTGCTAACACTGTATTCCATTTGCCAGGTCCTCGCCCACTCGCTCAGCCTATCTAGATCCCTCTGCAGACTTTCCACACCCTCCGCACAATTTGCTGTTCCACTTGTCTTTGTGTCATCAGCAAATTTCGACACCATACACTCGGTTCCCTCCTCCAGATCATCTATATAAATGGTAAATAGCTGAGGCCCCAGCACTGACCCCTGGGGCACTCCACGAGTCACCATCCACCAATCCGAATAGCACCCATTAACCCCCACTCTCTGCCTCCTATTTGACAGCCAATCCTCTATCCACACTAACACCCTACCCCCAACTCCATGTCCCCTGACCTTCTGTAATAACCTCTTGTGCGGCACCTTATCAAACGCCTTCTGAAAATCGAGAAACACCACATCCACCGGTTCCCCTCTATCCGCCGCACTGGACACATCCTCATCGAACTCCAATAAATTCATCAGACACGACTTCCCCTTAACAAAACCGTGCTGCGTCTGCTCTATCAAGCAATTCCCCTCAAGATGCCTCGCTATTTTCTCCCTGATTACGGATTCAAGCATTTTACCTACAACAGATGTTAAACTAACCGGCCTATAATTCTCTGCCTTTTGCCTGGCACCCTTCTTAAACAGCAGCGTAACATTAGCCGTTTTCCAATCTTCCGGCACTTCCCTGGAATCCAGCGAGGTTTGGAAAATATTAAACAGTTCAAACAAAGACAGGGAGAAAGCCATGAGGTTTCCGAGCATCAATGCAGCCACCCGCTCCCCCCCCCCACACCACACCAATACCTGCTTTTTGTACTTTGTTAACTACATGTGTGTGAAGGATTGGGGACATGGACATTACTGGAACAGTTCAATCTCTGGGGAAAGTCACTGCAAACAGACTTTGTCAATACATTGACACTTTAAATACACTGAGAAATGAATCTCCATTCACACTCCTTCCTCCCCAATCTCCCCTGAAAATGTAATAACTCCCATTCCCTAAAAAACAGCAGAACGTGAACTGGAAACATCTTCCAGCAGCTTCTTACACACTGACCTTTCCACAACCCAAACATGTTTACAAACATTCACTGAAGTTTATTTAAACTTTGTAGAAACTGCCTGCACATCCTGCTCTGCAAAAGTGTTCTGTTAAATACTGACGCCCCCCCTTCCCACCCCAACACCTGTCAATCTGGCACTGAACTTGTGTCTAAACTGAGAGAAGCCGAGTGATAGAATCAGT
The DNA here is from genome assembly GCF_965287045.1 of Carcharhinus amblyrhynchos. Taxonomy (NCBI): domain Eukaryota; kingdom Metazoa; phylum Chordata; class Chondrichthyes; order Carcharhiniformes; family Carcharhinidae; genus Carcharhinus; species Carcharhinus amblyrhynchos. The sequence continues at coordinate 102,391 of NW_027649849.1, read as the reverse complement.
GAGGGTGTGACACATCTCCTTTCGTCTCCCTCTCTCTTTCCTTCTCTCTCGTTCTCTCCTTCCCGTTCTCTCCTTCTCGTTCTCTCCCTCTCTCCTGCCTCTCTCACGCTGTCTCCATCAGTCTCACAGTTGTCTTGTGCTAAGTTTTTTTCTCCCCCCCCATTGCTGCTAATTTGTAAAGGGTGGGTGAGGGGGATGGAGGGGTTCACAGTGTAATGTAATGAAGGCAGAAGCTGCCCCCTTCTCTCCCCAGTCCCGTTTCCCCACTCCCCCCCCCTCTGTGTCACAGCAAACTGATTGTAATCATTCCCCCACTTGATTGTGGACAGCACAACCCCTCCCACAGACAAACTTCAAACTGATGTTTAAAATGAAGCAGCAGACAGAAAACTGAGAGCTGGTTTTAAACTCTGACAGTGAAATATTATAACTGGCTGTTATTGTACAGAAATGTGGGCTCAGAGTGTTTCAGTAACATTGCAACAGGAGGGGAACTCTGTGCTGAGTTTGGGACAACATTTGCAGAATATCAGAGACATTGCTGTGTGTATTGTGAGAATGAAGCTGGGAAATCTCTGCTCAATTTTAATTCCCACTGAGGCTACAATGAGCAGGGAAATCACCATCACTGCACAATCTCTCTCTCTGTGGCTCCAGCATTCTTTGTGTCTCTTTAAAACTGAAATCAATACAAACTCTCCGTTATTTAAAGTCAGGGATACTGCAATATTACATCACTCATTTCAATGAGAGAGGGAAAGGAACAGAGATATGGACAGAGAGAAAAGGGGATGGAGAAAGAGAGGGGGTCTGGAACAAGAATCTGGTTGGGAATATCCATCATTACACTGAGTGAGAGACAGGAGCAGAGGGAATGAAGAGTGGGAAATGGTGAAACAGAGATGGAGGGAAGCTGAGGGGAGTGGAGGGTCAGACAGAGGTGGGAAGGGAGTGAGGGTGGTTTGGGAAGGGCAGTCAGGGTGTGAGGGTCTCCAGTGTGCTGCCACTGGCTGCAGGACCACTCACATCCTGTCCCAGTGTGTGGAAGTTATAGAAATGATTCCAGGGAGATTTTAAAACGTGTCCAGAAGGAATCAGGAACCCCTTCCCAAACTGGAAGAGGGAGATGAGCAGCTCCTGGAGTCTGAGAAGGAGAAAGGGGTGCACTGGGGGGATGTGGATATTTCAACTGAATTTGACAAGATTATTTTGCAGATTTCTGTCTCTCGCCATCCCAATCTTTCTGGCTGATTGGAAGAAATTGAGAGCGAGAGAGAGATTGAGGAAAACTTCAGGGGAAAGATAGTCTCCTCTGGGATCTTACTGTGCGTGCATCAATCACCAGACTTTTAAAAATATTACTTCATCGACCGTGAGGCAACGAAAGACATTTCTGAATTAAAAGTACCCAGACTCGAATATAGGGGGAAATAGAGGTGTTAATTAACCCTTTCCCAGATAACTGAGGGAGGGGGGATACTGCAGCACACTGCTGCTGTGGGATCTTGCTGTGCATAGATGACAGTGTGTGGCTTCCTGCGTGACAGCAAATGTAGCAGAAACAGATGGATACAGGGAGTCAGGATGAGAGGGAGAGAGGGAGGAATGGAAACAGCCAGAGTTATGGGTTAGACACAGGGGGAGAGACACAGTCTGTTAGAGAGAGGGGACTTCAGTGAGGGACAGGGTCTCCAGTTTAATTCTGAGAGACCCGGAGACTGGACTATCAACCTCTCTCAGCCTCCCTCAGCCTCATTCTCTTTCTCTCTCTCTCGGTATAATCACTCACCAAATTAAAAAAAACTCACTGCACATTGTGGGATCTTGCTTTGCACCACAAGGATTTTGTTCTAAGAAGGGTTTGGCTTAGTTTTAAGAAGGGAGTCTACTCTTTCTGGAGATCTGGGATGATGCAGATATTCACACACAGGGTATTGAGTGGGAAAGTGGGCTCACAGCAGGGGAGACGGTGGGGTTGTTGGGATGGGGGGACAGTGTCCCACCCTATTTGGGTTCACATTGCTGCTGCTGTGGGATTTACTGTGCACACACTTGGCCTGTGAACTTGCCCACCCTGCATCAGCAACCAAAACTATTTCAAAACAAAATCTCGCTCCCAAACTGGGTTAGAAGGAAAAAGGTTGAACCGGTGTTGGGTAAATTCCCAGAGGGATGGTAGGCTATGGACCAAGTGCTGGGCAATGGGAGGAGTAGAGATTGGGATTTGATGGCCAGCATAGAGTTGGCCCAGGGGGCTGTTTCTGTACTGTGTGACTTCATATCCTTTCTTCTCTCTTTCCCCAGGAATTTAAATTTGGACGTTGGGGGCCGGAGGGGAGGGGGGTGTTTAGAATTTCCCTATCTCAGTCTCCCTCAGGTTCTTCCCAATCCCTGCACTCCTCCCCCGTCCCTCTGTCTCTCCCCAGACATTCCTATCTATAGTTCACCTTTCAATAAAATGTTAAAGAGAACACCGATGTGAATTGCTGTCAATTTAATTTGGGAAGAAAGGGAGGGAGAGAGATCTGGACCCCATTTCTCTCACACTTTCCGGCAATCCTCACCATGTATTCAATCCGGTCCTCACCAGGTTGTGTGTGTGGGATTTTGATGTGTACACACATGGATCTATTCCTCACACTGTGACCAGGAGCAGAACTTCAAACAGAAAAGATTTGGAGGAAGGAGAAGAGTTGAAGAGGGTCAGGAGGCCGAGAGAGATCGAGAAATGAAGGGAGAACTAAACCTTTACTGCAGAAGGCTGTGGCGGGCAGGTCACTGAGTGTCTTTAAGGCAGTGATAGATAAGTTCTTGATTAATAAGAGGATCCGGGGATATGGGGAAAAGGTAGGGCAATGGGGATGAGAAAAATATCAGCCATGATTGAATGGCGGAGCAGACTGGAATGGGCCGAGTGGCCTCATTGTGTTCCTACGTCTTAAGGACTAAACAGAAACGGGATAGGGGGTATGAGAGTCTCAGGAGGGATAGGGGGTAAGAGAGACAGAGTCTGGTGTTGTCCTGCTGTGTTGTGGGACTGCCAGTGGGATCCTGCTGTGCAGAATTACATTCATTGCAATTTTAATCATTCATGGACTAAGGGAGCTGGGAGGTGATTGTGGAATTATAGATATTGTTATGGTGCTGAGGAGATGTTTCCCTCTGTGCGATTTTGGAACACCCACCCCCCCGGCAAAGGCCTCGTAATTTGAATGAAGTGTGTGTGAGGGAATGGGAAGCTGCTGGTCCTGGTAAATTAAAACAGGATCCGATACTCTCTATCATAAACAATGACCAGATCTTAACTGGTGACACATTTATTAAAACAACTGATAAACTGGGTAAATTCCCCAATCTAATGTTGTTTAACTGTGCTGGAGTTAGAAGGTTCCCTGTTCATATCAAATGTACAAACAACACCCGTGCTGCAGTGACTTGTCTTTCTTTTCCTTTGGGATTGGGGAGTTATGGAGGGGAGAGAGAGAGAGACGTGTAATCCCCTCGTTTCCCACTCACTTTATCCCAATCCTCACTGAAAAATCACTTTGTAGCTGAAAATGTTCAGGCTGTGTGTGACCCTGTGCATTAATGCTCTGTGCCCTCTGCATATTCCACTGTAACCTGCCCCACACTTTAAACATAAAAAGCTGGAGGGGAGTGGGGTAAAGAGAGAGAGAAACAGGCTGAGCGGTGAGGGGGTGGGGAATGTTGGCGGCTCAGTGAAGAGGGGTTGGGAGAGAGACAGAGGGTCCGGGGTGGGGGTGGGGTGGGGTGGGGACAGGGTGGGGGTGGGGTGGGGGTGGGGTGGGGTGGGGTGGGGACAGGGTGGGGGTGGGGGTGGGGTGGGGTGGGGACAGGGTGGGGGTGGGGTGGGGTGGGGTGGGGACAGGGTGGGGGTGTCCTCCTGCAGTGTGGGATCCAGATTGTAATGTTCCCAGTCTCTCTCTATTTCTATCTCTCTCTCTGTCTCATAGTAAAACACTCAGGACAGAATGGGATCTGAAATTCAAATTCCTAAGCCTGGGGGAAAGATTTGTTCTCAAACCCAGAGTCCTGCTTATGTTTTTTTTAGTAAGAAGTCTGACAACACCAGGTTTAAGTCCAACCGATTTATTTGATAGTATTTGATTTATTTGATTTTGTTTAGTCAGGGCACTGGGATTTAGTCAGGGTGTGGATGGAGAGGATTGTTCTGGTTAACTCGGGGAAGGAGGGAGCTTTGTTCTTTCTATGTTCGGATGAGACGTGAGGGCTCGGGTAGTGCACTAGAGAGCTTTAGATTGGCTAGGAGGGAGTTGAAGAGCGAGCTAAGAAGGGCTAAAAGAGGACATGAGAAGACTTTGGCTGATAGGGTTAAGGAGAATCCTAAGGCGTTCTATAGGTATGTTAAGAACAGAAGGTTGGTTAGGGCAAGATTAGGGCCAGTTATAGACAGCAGAGGGAAGTTATGTGTGGAACCGGAGGAGATTGGAGAGGCATTGAACCAATATTTCTCTTCGGTGTTCACGCAGGGGGACATGGATATAGCTGTGGAGGACACTGGGTTGCAGGGGAGTAGAATTGACAGTGTTACAGTTGATAAGGAGGATGTGCTAGATATTCTGGAGGGTCTGAAAATAGATAAGTCCGCTGGTCCGGATGGGATTTACCCCAGGATTCTCTGGGAGGCTAGAGAGGTGATTGCAGAGCCTCTGGCTCTGATCTTCAGGTCGTCGTTGGCCTCTGGTATAGTACCGGAAGATTGGAGGTTAGCGAATGTTGTCCCATTGTTTAATAAGGGGAACAGAGACTTCCCCGGGAATTATAGACCGGTGAGTCTCACTTCTGTTGTGGGCAAGGTTTTAGAAAAAATTATTCGGGATAGGATTTATAGTTATTTGGAGAGTAAAGAATTGATTGGAGATAGTCAGCATGGTTTTGTGGCGGGTAGGTCGTGCCTTACTAACCTTATTGAGTTTTTTGAGAAAGTGACCAAAGAGGTGGATGGGGGTAAGGCAGTGGACGTGGTGTATATGGATTTTAGTAAGGCGTTTGATAAGGTTCACCATGGTAGGCTTCTGCAGAAAATGCAGATGTATGGGATTGGGGGTGATCTAGGGAATTGGATCAGGAATTGGCTAGCGGATAGGAGACAGAGGGTGGTGGTTGATGGTAAATATTCATCATGGAGTTCGGTTTCGAGTGGTGTGCCTCAGGGATCTGTTTTGGGGCCACTGCTGTTTGTAATTTTTATTAATGATCTGGATGAGGGTATAGTTGGGTGGATTAGTAAATTTGCTGATGACACCAAAGTCGGAGGTGTGGTAGATTGTGAGGAAGGGTGTCATAGTTTGCAGGGAGACTTAGACAGGTTGCAGAGCTGGGCCGAGAGGTGGTGGATGGAGTTTAATGAGGAGAAGTGTGAGGTAATTCACTTTGGTAGGAATAACAGATGTGTCGAGTATAGGGCTAACGGGAGGACTTTGAATAGTGTGGATGAGCAGAGGGATCTAGGTGTATGTGTACATAGATCCCTGAAAGTTGGGAGTCAAGTAGATAAGGTTGTTAAGAAGGCATACGGTGTCTTGGCGTTTATTGGTAGGGGGATTGAATTTAGGAGTCGCAGCGTCATGTTGCAACTGTACACAATTCTGGTGCGGCCGCACTTGGAGTATTGTGTGCAGTTCTGGTCCCCGCATTACAAGAAGGATGTGGAGGCTTTGGAGAGGGTGCAGAGGAGGTTTACCAGGATGTTGCCTGGTATGGAGGGGAGGTCCTATGAGGAGAGGCTGAGGGATTTGGGGTTGTTTTCGCTGCAAAGAAGGCGGCTAAGAGGGGATCTTATTGAAACATATAAGATGATTAGAGGTTTAGATAGGGTGGATAGTGATAGCCTTTTTCCTCGGATGGAGAAATCTAGCACGAGGGGGCATGGCTTTAAATTAAGGGGGGGTAGTTATAGGACGGATGTCAGGGGTAGGTTCTTTACCCAGCGGGTGGTGAGGGATTGGAATGCCCTGCCTGCTGCAGTTGTAAATGCGCCTAGTTTGGGGGCGTTTAAGAGATCTGTGGATAGGTTTATGGACGAGAAGGGATTGGTTTAGGTTAGTGGGTCATTGGTTTGTAACTGGTCGGCGCAACATCGTGGGCCGAAGGGCCTGTTCTGCGCTGTAATGTTCTATGTTCTATGTTCTATGTTCTACCTGAGGTATAATGCAGCCTCTGTGACTAGGCCTCACTGTAAGGCCTAGATCTCAGGGGCATTTCGATATTCGCCTAATCTCCCATCAGGGTTTAATTCATTGGTTCAATAAAATGTGTAGCAGCCACTTCAGGATGGGATTGTGGATTATCCTGCTCCCTCTCTTATTTCTCTTTTGATTGTAAGTTATTATTTTAAACGGTCAGATGGAAACTTAGAGAGAGCATTTCAATCCAGATTCATCCTGAGATAGAGAAACAGAGCAGAGATCAGGGCAGATTATTGAGAGACAGGGTCAGGGATGGGGTAATGGACAGGTTTCGATCTGGGGGAAGTGTGTAAGAGACATGAGGGGAGAGGGGACTGATAGAAGTGAGAACTTCACTGGGGGCTCGTGTGTTGCCTCACTGGCCTTTTTCTGGAGTAAATCCCCCCGAATGCTTTGATGTATTTAGGAAATTATATATTGGAACAGTCATGAAGCATCCGGAAGTTCATTTTGTTTGAAAGGTGTTCCCATTTTGTCAGGGTTTAATGATAAGGATGTGGCAACGACTGTTTCCCCCACCCACAGAGAGAGCCAGTCACGGGATCTTGCTGTGTCTTTATTGTTTTCACTAATCTTTTGTGTTTAATCCAATTTCACTTTTTATTCTCCATCTCTCTTCCCAGGAGAATTTCTTTGGAAGCTCTGAGGGTGCAGAGAGTGTTTTTTTGCCATGAGGGATCCTCATGGAAAATTTTCAGAAGAAAGAAAAATATTAATAAAAGTCCACATGTCATTGTCATTCATTTTTATACACAGATAGACTTGTGGGGTTCTCACATGGAGGGTTAGTGGTCTGTGTGTCAGGGAGAGGGGGTATTCCCAGTGATCCCTGCTCCAATGTATTTCCAGATTTCAGTTCCTCTCTCTGACGCTGTCTGTGTAACTGCCCCATCCTCGAACTGTTTCTCCCTATCTTTCCATTCCCGGTCTCTCCACATCATTTACACAAGCCTCTCAAAATGTCAGCATCTTTCCCCTTTTCTCTAACTTTCCCTCTCTGTGAAATATTGTCGCTCTGTCTTGCCAAAGGCCCCCATCCCCCTTTCTATTTCTCTCAACATCTCAATTTGTATCTCAGCCTCCTCGACACACCTCCCTCTCTGTGGATCACTCTATCTCATTCACAGTAACCTTCTCTTCATCCTTCTGTCCCCTCTCGCTCTATCTCTTTCTGCTCCCTGCTCTCTCTATCGCTCTTTCCCTATCACGGTGAATCATTCTGTCTGAACTACAGTAACATTCTCTCTACCTCCATCTCTATTTCTCTCTGCCTCTTATCTCCCTATCTGTCTGTGCTTCCATCTCTCTCTCTTTGTCTTTCTCTTTATCCCTCTGCTTCTCTCTGTTTCTTCTCTCTCTCTCCCTCTGCTCTCCCATGGGGGACAGGTCAAATCACGAGTTTGCTGGTCACAAGGACCGGGGCGGGAGGAGCTGGGTGAGGGTGGGGGGTGGTGGGTGGGGGAGGAGCTTGGTGGGGTGGGGGTGGGGGTGAGGGGTTGGGGGGGTTGGGGAGGAGCTGGGTGGGGGTGAGGGGTGGGGGTGGGGGTGAGGGGTTGGGGGGGTTGAGGAGGAGCTGGGTGGGGGTGAGGGGTTGGGGAGGAGCTGGGTGGGGGTGGGGGGTGGGGGTGAGGGGTTGGGGGGGTTGAGGAGGAGCTGGGTGGGGGTGGGGGGTGGGGGAGGAGTTGGGTGGGGGTGGGGGGTGGGGGTGAGGGGTTGGGGGGGTTGAGGAGGAGCTGGGTGGGGGTGGGGGGTGGGGGAGGAGTTGGGTGGGGGTGGAGGGTGGGGGTGGGGGTGGGGAGGAGGTGGCGGTGGTGAAATTGCTGAGAGGGAGAGTTTGTAATACAGGTACTAGTTCAGAGCCGGGGTTATTAGAGAGGGAAGAGGCAGCTGCTGGTCGGTTATCCAAGAGGATGGAATATTGGAACACAGACTGTCGAGATTCAGGGGTTATTAGAGAAATGGGGCAATGGGTGGGAGATTTAGTGGGATTGCAGGGAGGGACAACAGACTCGGCAGGAGTGGTGGGGACCTGAGAGGGATTAAAGGGGGGAGTGTAGAGGGATGTAAAGTGAGATGCTTTTTAAAAATGGTGGAAATGATGCAGAGATTACGGGGGTGGAGTGATGCAGTTGGGAGTCACAGGGAGAATCAAAGGGAAATATGGTGAGGAATTATAGGGATTCAAGGCGGAACTGGGGCAGGTCCTTGGGGGATTCAGGAAGCTTAGGGTGCTTTGGCAGTGTGTGTCTGGGAGAGATAGAGCGGGCAGAGGCCAGACTTCGAGTCAGATTTATACAGATCGGGCAGAGGAGACACTTGGACTGCAGGGGAACGAGAGAGGGTACAGGGGAGAAATAAATAACGTGTCTGGGGACAAAAAAGAGGAAGAAGTGTCACAACACCAGATTAAAGTCCAACAGGTTTATTTAGCAGCACGAGCTTTTGGAGTGTTATTCCTTCTTCAGGTGAGTTTGGAATTGTGTTCACAAACAGGGCCTACAGAGACACAAACTCAATTTACAAAGTAATGGTTAGAATGTGAGTCTTTACAGGTAATCAAGTTTTAAAGGTACAGGCAATGTGAGTGGAGAGAGGGTTAAGCACAGGTTAACGAGATGTGTATTGCCCCCAGGAGGTCAGTTAGTGAGATTTTGCAAGTCCAGGTCAGATAGTGCGACATGAACCCAAGATCCCGGCTGAGGTCGTCCTCATGTGTGCGGAACTTGGTTATCAGTTTCTGTTCAGCGATTCTGCATTAATGTCTGTCTTGAAGGCTGCCTTGGAGAACGCTTACCAGAAGATCAGAGGCTGAATGCCCATGACCACTGAAGTGTTCCCCAAAAGGAAGATAAGTCCTGCCTTGTGATTGTCAAGTGGTGTTCATTCATCCATTGTCGTAGCATCTGCGTGGTCTCCCCAGTGTACCATGCCTTGGGACATCCTTTCCTGCAGCGTATCAGGTAGACAACATTGGCCGAGTTACAAGAGGATGTACCATGTTCCTGGTGGATGGTATTCTCATGTGAGATGATGGCATCGTGTTGATGATCTGGCTTGTCTTACAGAGGTTGCTGTGGCAGGGTTGTGTTGTGTCGTGGTCACTGTTCTCCTGAAGGCTGGATAGTTTGCTGCAGACAATAGTTTGAGGTTGTGCGGATTTTTGAAGGCAAGAATTGGGGGTGTGGGGATGGCTTTAACATAGAACATAGAACATTACAGCGCAGAACAGGCCCTTCGGCCCACGATGTTGCGCCGACCAGTTACAAAAACAATGACCCACTAGCCTATACCAATCCCTTTTCGTCCATAAACCTATCCACGGATCTCTTAAACGCCCCCAAACTAGACGCATTTACAACTGCAGCAGGCAGGGCATTCCAATCCCTCACCACCCGCTGGGTAAAGAACCTACCCCTGACATCCGTCCTGTAGCTACCCCCCCTTAATTTAAAGCCATGCCCCCTCGTGCTAGCTTTCTCCATCCGAGGAAAAAGGCTATCACTATCCACCCTATCTAAACCTCTAATCATCTTATATGTTTCAATAAGATCCCCTCTTAGCCGCCTTCTTTCCAACGAAAACAACCCTAAATCCCTCAGTCTCTCCTCATAGGACCTCCCCACCATACCAGGCAACATCCTAGTAAACCTCCTCTGCACCCTCTCCAACGCCTCCACATCCTTCTTGTAATGCGGGGACCAGAACTGCACACAGTACTCCAAGTGCGGCCGCACTAGAGTAGTGTACAGTTGCAACATTACACTGCGACTCCTAAATTCAATCCCCCTACCAATAAACGCCAAGGCACCATACGCCTTCTTAACAACCTTATCTACTTGATTCCCAACTTTCAGGGATCTATGTACACACACACCTAGATCCCTCTGTTCATCCACACTATTCAAAGTCCTCCCGTTAGCCCTATACTCGACACATCTGTTGCTCCTACCAAAGTGAATTACCTCACACTTCTCCGCATTAAATTCCATCCGCCACCTCTCGGCCCAGCTCTGCAACCTATCTAAGTCTCCCTGCAGACTATGACACCCTTCCTCACAATCTACCACACCTCCAACTTTGGTGTCATCAGCAAATTTACTAATCCACCCAACTATACCCTCATCCAGATCATTAATAAAAATTACAAACAACAGTGGCCCCAAAACAGATCCCTGAGGCACACCACTCGTAACTGTACTCCATGATGAATATTTACCATCCACCACCACCCTCTGTCTCCTATCTGATAGCCAATTCCTGATCCAACTTCCTAGATTACCCACAATCCCATACATCTGCATTTTCTGCAGAAGCAAGATTTGGCAAGATGTTCATCTTTGTTGATAACACATTGAATGCTCCATTGAATATGTCGTAGCTTCTCTGCTCCAGGGAAGTACTGGACAACAAAGGGTACTCTATCCACCATGTCCCCTGTTTATCTTCTGAGGAGATCAGTGTGGTTTTTTGCTGTGGTGCGTCAGAACTGTCGACCGATGAGTTGAGCGCCATATCCTGTTCTTCGTCTGGATGTATCTGTTGCAATCCTCCACATCTGAGCAGATCCTGTGTATACAGAGGGCTTGTTGTAGGTGATGGCTTATTTTACGTGTTTAAGGTGGAATCTGGAGAAGTGGAGCATTGTGAGGTTATAAGAACATAAGAACATAAGAAATAGGAGCAGGAGTAGGCCATCTGGCCCTTCGAGCCTGCCCCGCCATTCAGTAAGATCATGGCTGATCTGTCGTGTCTCAGTTCCACATTCCCGCCCTCTCCCCATAACCCTTAATCCCCTCTCTTATCAAAAACCCATCAACCCGCGTCTTAAAAATATTTAGCGAGGCAGCCTCCACCACTTCAACGGGCAGAGAATTCCAGAGATTCACCACCCTTTGAGTGAAGAAGTTCCTCCTCAACTCCGTTCTAAACCGCCCCCCCCCTTTATCTCGAGGCTGTGCCCCCTAGTCCTACTGTCCTTTCTGAGCGGGAAGAGTCTCTCCACCTCTATCCTATCCATCCCATTCATCATCTTATACGTCTCAATGAGATCTCGCCTCATTCTTCTAAACTCTAACGAGTACAAGCCTTGTTTATTCAGCCTCTCCCCATAGCTCAACCCCCTCAACTCCGGTATCAGCCTAGTAAACCTCCTCTGCACTCCCCCCAAGGCCAAAATATCCTTGTGTAAGTGCGGCGACCAAAACTGCACACAGTACTCCAGCTGCGGCCTCACCAATGCCCTATACAGCTGCAGCAAGACCTCCTTACTTTTATATTCAATCCCATCGCGATGAAGGCCAGCATCCCATTCGCCTTCCTGACCACCTGCTGCACCTACAAGCTGGGTTTTTGCGACTCATGCACAAGGACCCCGAGGTCCCTCTGCACCGTCGCCTGCTGCAGTTTTTCGCCACGTAAGTAATAGTCCTTCCTACCATTATTCCTACCAAAGTGGACCACCTCGCACTTGCCAACATTAAATTCCATTTGCCAGTTCCTGGCCCATTCGCCCAGCCTATCTAGATCCTTCTGTAGACTCTCCACACGCTCCGCGCAATTTGCCGTTCCCCCAATCTTGGTGTCATCAGCAAATTTTGACACCATACACTCGGTTCCCTCCTCCAGATCATCTATATAAATGGTAAATAGCTGAGGCCCCAGCACCGACCCCTGGGGCACTCCACTAGTCACCAACCGCCAATCCGAATAGCACCCATTAACCCCCACTCTCTGCCTCCTATTTGACAGCCAATCCCCTATCCACGCTAACACCCTACCCCCAACTCCATGCCCCCTTACCTTCTGTAATAACCTCTTGTGAGGTACCTTGTCAAACGCCTTCTGAAAATCAAGAAAGACCACATCCACCGGCTCTCCTCTATCCACCGCCCTAGACACATCCTCATAGAACTCCAATAAATTTGTCAGACACGACTTCCCCTTAACGAAACCGTGCTGCATCTGTTCTATCAAGCAATTCCCCTCAAGATGCCTCGCTATTTCCTCCTTGATGACGGATTCTAACATTTTACCTACAACAGACGTTAAACTAACCGGCCTATAATTCCCTGCCTTTTGCCTGGCACCCTTCTTAAACAACGGCGTAACATTAGCCGCTTTCCAATCTTCCGGCACTTCCCCGGAATCCAGCAACGTTTGGAAGATAACCACCAAGGCATCCACTATCACCTCCGCCATTTCTTTCAGAACCCTCGGATGCATTCCATCCGGTCCTGGGGACTTGTCCACAATCAGCCCCTCCAGTCTGTCGAGCACCGCCTCTCTAGTAACAGTAATGTCATTAAGACCCTCCAGTCCTACCACCTTTCCATCGCTAACACCCGGCAAATTATTCATGTCCTCCTCCGTGAAGACCGAAACAAAAAAGTTATTCAAGGCCTCAGCCATTTCCCCATCCCCTACCACTAAGTCCCCCCTCTCATCCTCTGAGGGTCCAACGTTCACCCTAGCCAACCTCTTCCTTTTTATATATTTATAAAAACTCTTGCTATCCTTTTTTATATTAAGCGCTAGCCCAGCTTCATAGTTTCTCCTACCCTTCTTTATCAACTTCTTTGTCAATCTTTGTTGACTTTTAAACCTCTCCCAATCCTCTTCTCGCCCACTACTCTTAGCTACTCTAAATTCCTCCGCTTTTAATTTAACACTTTCCTTCACCTCCTTCGTTATCCACGGCTTATTACCTCTCCTCCTACTATCCTTTTTGACCATCGGAATAAATTTCTGCTGAGCACCAAGAAAGATCTCCTTAAAGATCCTCCTCTGCTCCTCAACAGACCCTCCCTCCAATGCGCTCCCCCAGTCCACATTCGCCAATTCTTCTCTCATCCTACCGTACTCCCCTCTGTTCAAACAAAGGACGCGTGTCCGGGAACCCACTTTCTCCTCCTCCATCTGCACCAGAAACTCCACCATACAATGATCACTCTCTCCAAGAGGATCCTTCACCGCAAGGTCCCTAATTCTACCCGCCTCATTACATAGCACCAGATCCAAGATAGCTTGCTCCCTCGTCGGCTCCAACACACACTGTTCCAGGAAACTATCCCGGCAGCATTCCAAGAACTCCTCCTCGAGCCCACCGTGTCCAACATGGGTCGACCAATCAATATGTAGATTGAAATCCCCCATAACTACGGCCGTCCCATTCCTGCACCCCGCACTTATTTGCGCGTTAACAGCCCGCCCCACCTCCAGATCATTATTCGGGGGCCTATAAACGACACCCACCAGCGTCTTCCTCCCTTTGCTGTTCCTAATCTCCACCCACAACGATTCCACTTTCTGCTCTTTGTCTCCAATATCATCCCTTGCTACCACCCTGATGCTATCCTTGATCAGCAGAGCTACGCCCTCCCCTTTTTCCTCCTGCCTATCCTTCCTAAACACTTGATACCCCTGGACATTCAGCTCCCAGTCCCTGTCACCTTGCAGCCACATCTCTGTAATGGCCACCAGATCGTATCCATTTGTGCTGATCTGCGCCACCAGCTCATCCACTTTATTCCGAATGCTTCGTGCATTCAGATAAAGTGCCTTCATCCCAGCCTTCACCTGGACCCTATTTGCCGGAACGCCACCAACCATACTCACGCCCCCTACTCCCTTTATTATTGGGACATCCTCAGCCTCTTCCCTTACCTGTACCCTCTCCTTAACTTTAGACCTCGTAATGTCACCTACCCTCGCACCCTCCCCCCGCCTAATTAGTTTAAAGCCCTGTCTACAGTCCTCTTTACACGATTCGCCAGCACTCTGGTCCCAGCACGGTTCAGACCAACCCCATCCCTCCCGAACAGGTCCCACCTACCCCAATACTGGTGCCAATGCCCCATAAATTCAAACCCATTCCTCCCACACCAATCCCTGAGCCACCCATTCACTTCCTTAATCCTGTCAACCCTACGCCCGTCTGCACTCGGTTCAGGCAGTAGCCCAGAGATGACCACCTTGTTGGTTCTACTTTTTAATTCCATTCCCAGCTTTTCATACTCCCTCCCCAGATCCTCAGTTCGCATTTTGCCTACGTCGTTGGCACCCACATGTACCACAACGACCGGATTCTCACCCTCCCACTCCAGGTTCCTCTGCAGCCCAGATGCGACATCCCGGACCCGAGCACCAGGCAGACAGCACACCCTTCTGTGCACTTTGTCATTGTGACAAAGGACAGTGTCAATACCCTTCACCCCACTATCCCCAATTACTACTACGTTCCTTTTCACCTCTTTGCCTGTGTCCTGCTGCATCACTGTACCGTGTGCAGTTTGCTCACCGACATCACCTCCCTCGTCCTCGTCCAGACTGGAAGCAAGAGCCTCAAACCTGTTATGCAGATTGAGATGCTGAGTGTAAGCTGTGTAGGTTAGGTGGATTGGCAATGCTAAACTGCCCCTTAATTTCTCAAAATGTGTCGATGAGTTGGATTTGCTCTGTTAATTTGCCCCGTAGTGTCCCAAGATGTGTAGGTTACGTGGATTGGCAATGCTAAATTATTCCTTACTGTCCCAAGATATACACCAAATTTGGATTGGCCATGCTAAATTGTCTTTTAGTGTCGGGTACTGTTTAAAATCTCTGTTTAGTGCAGGGCAGTGTTTAAAATCTCTGTTTAGCGTAGGGCACTGTTTAAAATCTCTGTTTAGTGTAGGGCACTGTTTAAAATCTCTGTTTAGTGTAGGGCACTGTTTAAAATCTCTGTTTAGTGTCGGGCACTGTTTAAAATCTCTGTTTAGTGTAGGGCACTGTTTAAAATCTCCATTTAGTGTAGGGCACTGTTTAAAATCTCCGTTTAGTGTCGGGCACTGTTTAAAATCTCTGTTTAGTGTAGGGCACTGTTTAAAATCTCCGTTTAGTGTAGGGCACTGTTTAAAATCTCTGTTTAGTGTCGGGCACTGTATAAAATCTCTGTTTAGTGTAGGGCACTGTTTAAAATCTCTGTTTATTGCAGGGCACTGTTTATAATCTCTGTTTAGTGTAGGGCACTGTTTAAAATCTCTGTTTAGTGTAGGGCACTGTTTAATATCTCCGTTTAGTGTATGGCACTGTTTAAAATCTCCATTTAGTGTAGGGCACTGTTTAAAATCTCTGTTTAGTGTAGGGCACTGTTTAAAATCTCTGTTTAGTGTAGGGCACTGTTTATAATCTCTGTTTAGTGTAGGACATTGTTTAAAATCTCTGTTTAGTGTAGGGCACTGTTTATAATCTCTGTTTAGTGTAGGGCACTGTTTAAAATCTCCATTTAGTGTAGGGCACTGTTTAAAATCTCCATTTAGTGTAGGGCACTGTTAAAAATCTCTGTTTAGTGTAGGGCACTGTTTAAAATCTCTGTTTAGTGTGGGGCACTGTGTAAAATCTCTGTTTAGTGTAGGGCACTGTTTATAATCTCTGTTTAGTGTAGGGCACTGTTTAAAATCTCTGTTTAGTGTAGGGCAATGTTTATAATCTCTGTTTAGTGTAGGGCACTGTTTAAAATCTCCATTTAGTGTAGGGCACTGTTTAAAGTCTCCGTTTAGTGTCGGGCACTGTGTAAAATCTCTGTTTAGTGTAGGGTACTGTTTAAACTCTCCGTTTAGTGTAGGGCACTGTTTAAAATCTCTGTTTAGAGTAGGGCACTGTTTAAAATCTCTGTTTAGTGTAGGGTACTGTTTAAAATCTCTGTTTAGTGTAGGGTACTGTTTAAAATCTCTGTTTAGTGTAGGGCACTGTTTAAAATCTCTGTTTAGTGTGGGGCACTGTTTAAAACCTCTGTTTAGTGTCGGGTACTGTTTAAAATCTCTGTTTAGTGTGGGGCACTGTTTAAAATCTCTGTTTAGTGTGGGGCACTGTTTAAAATCTCTGTTTAGTGTGGGGCACTGTTTATAATCTCTGTTTAGTGTTGGGCACTGTTTAAAATCTCTGTTTAGTGTAGGGCACTGTTTAAAATCTCCATTTAGTGTAGGGCACTGTTTAAAATCTCATATTAGTGTAGGGCACTGTTTAAAATCTCTGTTTAGTGTAGGGCACTGTTTAAAATCTCTGTTTAGTGTGGGGCACTGTGTAAAATCTCTGTTTAGTGTAGGGCACTGTTTATAATCTCTGTTTAGTGTAGGGCACTGTTTAAAATCTCTGTTTAGTGTAGGGCAATGTTTATAATCTCTGTTTAGTGTGGGGCACTGTTTAAAATCTCTGTTTAGTGTGGGGCACTGTTTATAATCTCTGTTTAGTGTTGGGCACTGTTTAAAATCTCTGTTTAGTGTAGGGCACTGTTTAAAATCTCCATTTAGTGTAGGGCACTGTTTAAAATCTCATATTAGTGTAGGGCACTGTTTAAAATCTCTGTTTAGTGTAGGGCACTGTTTAAAATCTCTGTTTAGTATGGGGCACTGTGTAAAATCTCTGTTTAGTGTAGGGCACTGTTTATAATCTCTGTTTAGTGTAGGGCACTGTTTAAAATCTCTGTTTAGTGTTGGGCAATGTTTATAATCTCTGTTTAGTGTAGGGCACTGTTTAAAATCTCCATTTAGTTTAGGGCACTGTTTAAAATCTCTATTTAGTGTGGGGCACTGTTTAAAATCTCTGTTTAGTGTGGGGCACTGTTTAAAGTCTCCGTTTAGTGTCGGGCGCTGTGTAAAATCTCTGTTTAGTGTAGGGTACTGTTTAAACTCTCCGTTTAGTGTAGGGCACTGTTTAAAATCTCTGTTTAGAGTAGGGCACTGTTTAAAATCTCTGTTTAGTGTAGGGTACTGTTTAAAATCTCTGGTTAGTGCAGGGCACTGTTTAAAATCTCTGTTTAGTGTAGGGTACTGTTTAAAATCTCTGGTTAGTGTAGGGTACTGTTTAAAATCTCTGTTTAGTGTAGGGCACTGTTTAAAATCTCTGTTTAGTGTGGGGCACTGTTTAAAATCTCTGTTTAGTGTGGGGCACTGTTTAAAATCTCTGTTTAGTGTCGGGTACTGTTTAAAATCTCTGTTTAGTGTGGGGCACTGTTTAAAATCTCTGTTTAGTGTGGGGCACTGTTTAAAATCTCTGTTTAGTGTAGGGTACTGTTTAAACTCTCCATTTAGTGTGGGGCACTGTTTAAAATCTCTGTTTAGTGTGGGGCACTGTTTAAAATCTCTGTTTAGTGTGGGGCACTGTTTAAAATCTCTGTTTAGTGTGGGGCACTGTTTAAAATCTCTGTTTAGTGTGGGGCACTGTTTAAAATCTCTGTTTAGTGTGGGGCACTGTTTAAAATCTCTGTTTAGTGTCGGGTACTGTTTAAAATCTCTGTTTAGTGTGGGGCACTGTTTAAAATCTCTGTTTAGTGTGGGGCACTGTTTAAAATCTCTGTTTAGTGTAGGGTACTGTTTAAACTCTCCATTTAGTGTGGGGCACTGTTTAAAATCTCTGTTTAGTGTGGGGCACTGTTTAAAATCTCTGTTTAGTGTGGGGCACTGTTTAAAATCTCTGTTTAGTGTAGGGTACTGTTTAAAATCTCTGTTTAGTGTGGGGCACTGTTTAAAATCTCTGTTTAGAGTAGGGCACTGTTTAAAATCTCTGTTTAGTGTAGGGTACTGTTTAAAATGTCTGTTTAGTGTAGGGCACTGTTTAAAATCTTGTTTAGTGTAGGGCACTGCTTAAAATCTCTGTTTAGTGTAGGGCACTGTTTAAAATCTCTGTTTAGTGTAGGGCACTGTTTATAATCTCTGTTTAGTGTAGGGCACTGTTTAAAATCTCTGTTTAGTGTAGGGCACTGTTTAAAATCTCTGTTTAGTGTAGGGTACTGTTTAAAATCTCTGTTTAGTGTAGGGTACTGTTTAAAATCTCTGTTTAGTGTTGGGCACTGTTTAAAATCTCTGTTCAGCTCCTGAACCCTGACCCTAAACCAGAGTTCAGCTCCCGAACCCTGATCCCTGACCCCGAGGACAGAGACCCATCCCTGAACCTATCCCCCTCACACTCTGCCCCCCTCCCTGCTGCTCTCTCCCCCACCCCCACACTCTGCCTTTTCTGTCTCTGAGTCTCTCTCCCCCTCACTGTCCTCCCGCCTCAGTCATTCCCATCACACTCGCCCACCTCAGGCACCCTCCATTCCCTCAGCTACTGTCCCACCACACTCCCCACTCACTCACTCTCTCTCCCCTCAATCTCTCCCCTCCGTCTCTCTCCCTGTCACTCTGTCCTCCCTCACTAGCAGTCTGCTGTCCCTCACTCACTCTGCCCATCACTCTCTCTCCCCTCACTCCACCTCCCTTTGCTCTCTGCCTACTCTCTCTCCCATTCACTCGCTCTTCACTGATTCCCCCCTCACTTTCTCCCTGTCAGTCCCTCTCTCTCCCTCCTCTGACTCTCCCTCTCCTTCACTCCCCTCCCTCTCCTCACAATATCTCCCACTCAATCTCTTGACTGCACTCTATTCCTCGAAATCTTTCTGCTCACTCTCTCACACTCATTCTCTCCCCCTCACTCTGTTCATCCTCGCTCTGCCCCTCACTCTCTCTTCCCCTGATTCTCTTCTCCCTCATCTTCTCGTTCCCTCTCTCCCCCTACTTTCTCCCTCACTTTCCTCCCCCTCACTCTCCCTCTCAGTTATTTCACACTCCCTCCCTCTCAATTTTCCCGATCTCCACTCAACATCTCCCCTCCTCACTTTCTCCCCCCTCACTCTCCCCACATTCCCTCCGTTCAGACTCTCGTCACTTTCTTCCCCTCACTTTCTTAAGGATAGAGTTAGGGTTAGAGTTCGGGTTTGAATTAGGGTTAGGGTTTCAGTTCGGGTTTGAATTAGGGTTAGGGTTTCAGTTCGGGTTTGAATTAGGGTTAGGGTTTCAGTTCGGGTTTGAATTAGGGTTAGGGTTTCAGTTCGGGATTGAATTAGGGTTAGGGTTTCAGTTCGGGTTTGAATTAGGGTTAGGGTTTCAGTTCAGGTTTGAATTAGGGTTAGGGTTTCAGTTCAGGTTTGAATTAGGGTTAGGGTTTCAGTTCAGGTTTGAATTAGGGTTAGGGTTTCAGTTCGGGTTTGAATTAGGGTTAGGGTTTCAGTTCAGATTTGAATTAGGGTTAGGGTTTCAGTTCGGGTTTGAATTAGGGTTAGGGTTTCAGTTCGGGTTTGAATTAGGGTTAGGGTTTCAGTTCAGGTTTGAATTAGGGTTAGGGTTTCAGTTCGGGTTTGAATTAGGGTTAGGGTTTCAGTTCGGGTTTGAATTAGGGTTAGGGTTTCAGTTCAGGTTTGAATTAGGGTTAGGGTTTCAGTTCGGGTTTGAATTAGGGTTAGGGTTTCAGTTCGGGTTTGAATTAGGGTTAGGGTTTCAGTTCGGGTTTGAATTAGGGTTAGGGTTTCAGTTCGGGTTTGAATTAGGGTTAGGGTTTCAGTTCGGGTTTGAATTAGGGTTAGGGTTTCAGTTCGGGTTTGAATTAGGGTTAGGGTTTCAGTTCGGGTTTGAATTAGGGTTAGGGTTTCAGTTCGGGTTTGAATTAGGGTTAGGGTTTCAGTTCGGGTTTGAATTAGGGTTAGGGTTTCAGTTCAGGTTTGAATTAGGGTTAGGGTTTCAGTTCGGGTTTGAATTAGGGTTAGGGTTTCAGTTCGGGTTTGAATTAGGGTTAGGGTTTCAGTTCAGGTTTGAATTAGGGTTAGGGTTTCAGTTCGGGTTTGAATTAGGGTTAGGGTTTCAGTTCGGGTTTGAATTAGGGTTAGGGTTTCAGTTCAGGTTTGAATTAGGGTTAGGGTTTCAGTTCGGGTTTGAATTAGGGTTAGGGTTTCAGTTCAGGTTTGAATTAGGGTTAGGGTTTCAGTTCGGGTTTGAATTAGGGTTAGGGTTTCAGTTCGGGTTTGAATTAGGGTTAGGGTTTCAGTTCAGGTTTGAATTAGGGTTAGGGTTTCAGTTCGGGTTTGAATTAGGGTTAGGGTTTCAGTTCAGGTTTGAATTAGGGTTAGGGTTTCAGTTCAGGTTTGAATTAGGGTTAGGGTTTCAGTTCGGGTTTGAATTAGGGTTAGGGTTTCAGTTCGGGTTTGAATTAGGGTTAGGGTTTCAGTTCGGGTTTGAATTAGGGTTAGGCTTTCAGTTCGGGTTTGAATTAGGGTTAGGGTTTCAGTTCGGGTTTGAATTAGGGTTAGGGTTTCAGTTCAGGTTTGAATTAGGGTTAGGGTTTCAGTTCGGGTTTGAATTAGGGTTAGGGTTAGAGTTCGGGTTTGAATTAGGGTTAGGGTTTCAGTTCGGGTTTGAATTAGGGTTAGGGTTTCAGTTCGGGTTTGAATTAGGGTTAGGGTTTCAGTTCGGGTTTGAATTAGGGTTAGGGTTTCAGTTCGGGTTTGAATTAGGGTTAGGGTTTCAGTTCAGGTTTGAATTAGGGTTAGGGTTTCAGTTCGGGTTTGAATTAGGGTTAGGGTTTCAGTTCAGGTTTGAATTAGGGTTAGGGTTTCAGTTCGGGTTTGAATTAGGGTTAGGGTTTCAGTTCGGGTTTGAATTAGGGTTAGGGTTTCAGTTCAGGTTTGAATTAGGGTTAGGGTTTCAGTTCGGGTTTGAATTAGGGTTAGGGTTTCAGTTCGGGTTTGAATTAGGGTTAGGGTTAGAGTTCGGGTTTGAATTAGGGTTAGGGTTTCAGTTCGGGTTTGAATTAGGGTTAGGGTTTCAGTTCGGGTTTGAATTAGGGTTAGGGTTTCAGTTCGGGTTTGAATTAGGGTTAGGGTTTCAGTTCGGGTTTGAATTAGGGTTAGGGTTTCAGTTCGGGTTTGAATTAGGGTTAGGGTTTCAGTTCGGGTTTGAATTAGGGTTAGGGTTTCAGTTCGGGTTTGAATTAGGGTTAGGGTTTCAGTTCGGGTTTGAATTAGGGTTAGGGTTTCAGTTCGGGTTTGAATTAGGGTTAGGGTTTCAGTTCAGGTTTGAATTAGGGTTAGGGTTTCAGTTCGGGTTTGAATTAGGGTTAGGGTTAGAGTTCGGGTTTGAATTAGGGTTAGGGTTTCAGTTCGGGTTTGAATTAGGGTTAGGGTTTCAGTTCGGGTTTGAATTAGGGTTAGGGTTTCAGTTCGGGTTTGAATTAGGGTTAGGGTTTCAGTTCGGGTTTGAATTAGGGTTAGGGTTTCAGTTCGGGTTTGAATTAGGGTTAGGGTTTCAGTTCGGGTTTGAATTAGGGTTAGGGTTTCAGTTCGGGTTTGAATTAGGGTTAGGGTTTCAGTTCGGGTTTGAATTAGGGTTAGGGTTTCAGTTCGGGTTTGAATTAGGGTTAGGGTTTCAGTTCGGGTTTGAATTAGGGTTAGGGTTTCAGTTCGGGTTTGAATTAGGGTTAGGGTTTCAGTTCGGGTTTGAATTAGGGTTAGGGTTTCAGTTCGGGTTTGAATTAGGGTTAGGGTTTCAGTTCGGGTTTGAATTAGGGTTAGGGTTTCAGTTCGGGTTTGAATTAGGGTTAGGGTTTCAGTTCGGGTTTGAATTAGGGTTAGGGTTTCAGTTCGGGTTTGAATTAGGGTTAGGGTTTCAGTTCGGGTTTGAATTAGGGTTAGGGTTTCAGTTCGGGTTTGAATTAGGGTTAGGGTTTCAGTTCGGGTTTGAATTAGGGTTAGGGTTTCAGTTCGGGTTTGAATTAGGGTTAGGGTTTCAGTTCGGGTTTGAATTAGGGTTAGGGTTTCAGTTCGGGTTTGAATTAGGGTTAGGGTTTCAGTTCGGGTTTGAATTAGGGTTAGGGTTTCAGTTCGGGTTTGAATTAGGGTTAGGGTTTCAGTTCGGGTTTGAATTAGGGTTAGGGTTTCAGTTCGGGTTTGAATTAGGGTTAGGGTTTCAGTTCGGGTTTGAATTAGGGTTAGGGTTTCAGTTCGGGTTTGAATTAGGGTTAGGGTTTCAGTTCGGGTTTGAATTAGGGTTAGGGTTTCAGTTCGGGTTTGAATTAGGGTTAGGGTTTCAGTTCGGGTTTGAATTAGGGTTAGGGTTTCAGTTCGGGTTTGAATTAGGGTTAGGGTTTCAGTTCAGGTTTGAATTAGGGTTAGGGTTTCAGTTCGGGTTTGAATTAGGGTTAGGGTTTCAGTTCGGGTTTGAATTAGGGTTAGGGTTTCAGTTCAGGTTTGAATTAGGGTTAGGGTTTCAGTTCGGGTTTGAATTAGGGTTAGGGTTTCAGTTCGGGTTTGAATTAGGGTTAGGGTTAGAGTTCGGGTTTGAATTAGGGTTAGGGTTTCAGTTCGGGTTTGAATTAGGGTTAGGGTTTCAGTTCGGGTTTGAATTAGGGTTAGGGTTAGAGTTCGGGTTTGAATTAGGGTTAGGGTTTCAGTTCGGGTTTGAATTAGGGTTAGGGTTTCAGTTCGGGTTTGAATTAGGGTTAGGGTTTCAGTTCGGGTTTGAATTAGGGTTAGGGTTTCAGTTCGGGTTTGAATTAGGGTTAGGGTTTCAGTTCGGGTTTGAATTAGGGTTAGGGTTTCAGTTCGGGTTTGAATTAGGGTTAGGGTTTCAGTTCAGGTTTGAATTAGGGTTAGGGTTTCAGTTCAGGTTTGAATTAGGGTTAGGGTTTCAGTTCGGGTTTGAATTAGGGTTAGGGTTTCAGTTCGGGTTTGAATTAGGGTTAGGGTTTCAGTTCGGGTTTGAATTAGGGTTAGGGTTTCAGTTCGGGTTTGAATTAGGGTTAGGGTTTCAGTTCGGGTTTGAATTAGGGTTAGGGTTTCAGTTCGGGTTTGAATTAGGGTTAGGGTTTCAGTTCGGGTTTGAATTAGGGTTAGGGTTTCAGTTCGGGTTTGAATTAGGGTTAGGGTTTCAGTTCGGGTTTGAATTAGGGTTAGGGTTTCAGTTCGGGTTTGAATTAGGGTTAGGGTTTCAGTTCGGGTTTGAATTAGGGTTAGGGTTTCAGTTCAGGTTTGAATTAGGGTTAGGGTTTCAGTTCAGGTTTGAATTAGGGTTAGGGTTTCAGTTCGGGTTTGAATTAGGGTTAGGGTTTCAGTTCGGGTTTGAATTAGGGTTAGGGTTTCAGTTCGGGTTTGAATTAGGGTTAAGGTTTCAGTTCGGGTTTGAATTAGGGTTAGGGTTAGAGTTCGGGTTTGAATTAGGGTTAGGGTTTCAGTTCGGGTTTGAATTAGGGTTAGGGTTTCAGTTCGGGTTTGAATTAGGGTTAGGGTTTCAGTTCGGGTTTGAATTAGGGTTAGGGTTTCAGTTCGGGTTTGAATTAGGGTTAGGGTTTCAGTTCAGGTTTGAATTAGGGTTAGGGTTAGAGTTCGGGTTTGAATTAGGGTTAGGGTTTCAGTTCGGGTTTGAATTAGGGTTAGGGTTTCAGTTCGGGTTTGAATTAGGGTTAGGGTTTCAGTTCGGGTTTGAATTAGGGTTAGGGTTTCAGTTCGGGTTTGAATTAGGGTTAGGGTTTCAGTTCGGGTTTGAATTAGGGTTAGGGTTTCAGTTCGGGTTTGAATTAGGGTTAGGGTTTCAGTTCAGGTTTGAATTAGGGTTAGGGTTAGAGTTAGGATTAGGATTAGGGTTTGAGTTAGAGTTAAGCTTAGAGTTAAGGTCAGAGTTAGGGTTAGAGTTTAGGTTAAGTTTTAGGGTTAGGGTGCGTGTTAGGGTTAGGGTTAGCATTAGGGTTAGGGTTAGGGCTACGGTGATGCTTAGGGTTAGGGATAGGTTTGGCATTAGGGTTAGGGCTAGGATTTGAGTTAGGGTTTGGGTTCGTTTTAATGTTACGATTCAGGTTTGTGTTCGAGTTTGGGTTAAAGTTTAGATTAGGGTTAGGTTTAGGGCTAGAGTTAGCATTAGGGTTAGAATTAGGGTTAGGTTTTGCATTAGGGTTAGAGTTAGGTTTAGGGTTAGTGTTACGATTCGGGTTTGGGTTCAGGTTAAGTTTAGGGTTTGAGCTGGAGTTAGGGTTTGGGTTAGGATTAGAGTTCAGGTTAGGGTTAGTTTTACGGTTCAAGTTAGAGTTTCGGTTAGAGTTAGGGTTAGGGTTTGAGTTAGGGATAGGATTAGGATTAGGATTAGATTTAGGGTTAGGATTAGCATTATGGTTTGGATTAGGGTTGGGTTTAGGGTTAGAGTTCGGGATATGGTTGGGGTTAGGTTTCGGGGTTCGAGTTAATGATAGTTTTCGGGTTCGAGTTAGGCATTCGGGTTAAGGTTTGGTGTTCAGGTTAGGGTTACGGTCTGGGTTAGGGTTAGGGTCCCGGTTTAGGATTGGAGCTATTGGTAGGATTAGGATTAGCGTTCGGGATAGAGTTACGGTTAGGATTACAGTTACGGTTAGAGTTAGGTTCGGGTTAGGGTGAGGATTACAGTTGGGTTTCGAGTTAGGTTAGGGTTAGGGTTAGCATTAGAGTTAGTGTTGGGGTTAAGGATACAGTAAGGGATCGGGACAGGGTTAG
Source organism: Carcharhinus amblyrhynchos (assembly GCF_965287045.1). Lineage (NCBI taxonomy): Eukaryota > Metazoa > Chordata > Chondrichthyes > Carcharhiniformes > Carcharhinidae > Carcharhinus > Carcharhinus amblyrhynchos. Next base: position 77,863 of record NW_027649849.1, on the reverse strand, counting down.
GATTAGGTTAGGGTTAGTATTAGAGTTAAGGTTAGGATTAGAGTTATGGTTCGGGTTAGGGTTCGGGTTCGGGTTAGGGTTAGGATTAGGATTAGAGCTAGGGATAGGGTTAGGATTAGAGTTAGGGATAGGCTTCGGGATAGAGTTTGGGTTAGGGTTAGGATTACAGTTAGGCTTACAGTTAGGTTAGGGTTCGCGTTCGAGACAGCATTCGGGTTAGGGTTAGAGTTAGGGTTAGGGATAGGGATCGTGTTAGGGATCGGGATAAGGTTAGGGTTAGGGATAGTGTTAGGGTTAGGGTTAGGTTTGGGTTCACATTGGAGTTACGGTTAGGTTTAGGGTTAGGTTTATAGTTACGGATAGGGTTAGGGTTAGATTTAGGGTTAGGTTTAGGGTTAGTGTTAGAGTTAGGGTTAGGATTGGAGTTAGGGTTAGGGTTAGTCTTCGTGTTAGGATTACGGTTTGGGTTCAAGTTTGGGTTAGGATTTCGATTAGGGTTCGGTTTAGGGCTCGGGTTAAGCGTTCGGGTTAGAGTTAGGGTCAAGGTTAGGATTAGGGTTAGAGTTAGAGTTAGGGTTAGTATTATGATTATGGTTTGGGTTAGGGTTCAGGGTTAGGGTTAGGTTAGGGTTAGCATTAGAGTTAAGGTTCGGATTAGAGTTATGGTTCAGGTTAGGGTTCGGGTTTGGGTTAGGGTTAGGATTAGGATTAGAGTTAAGGATAGGGTTAGGATTAGCGTTAGGGATAGGCTTCGGGATAGAGTTTGGGTTCGGGTTAGGATTACAGTTCGGCTTACGGTTTGGTTAGGGTTCGTGTTCGAGTTAGCATTCGGGTTAGGGATCGGGTTAGGGATAAGGATTGGGTTCGGGATCGGAATAAGGTTAGGGATAGTGTTAGGGTTCGAGTTAGGTTAGGGTTAGGATTGGAGTTAGGGTTTGGTTTAGGGTTAGGTTTATAGTTACGGATAGGGTTAGGGCTAGCGTTAGAGTTAAGGATGGGATTGGAGTTAGGGTTAGGGTTAGGGTTAGGGTTAGTCTTAGTGTTAGGATTACGGTTTGGGTTCAAGTTTGGGTTAGGGTTAGGGTTAGGGTTAGGGTTAGGGCTAAGCATTAGGGTTAGAGTTAGGGTCAAGGTTAGGGTTAGGGTTAGAGTTAGGGTTAGTGTTATGATTATGCTTTGGGTTAGGGTTAAGCGTTAGGGTTAGGGTTAGGGTTAGTGTTCAGGATAGGATTAGGATTAGAGTTAGGGATAGGGTTCGGGTTAGAGATTGTGTTTGGGGTAGGATTACAGTTAGGGTTAGAATTAGGTTTGGGTTCCCGTTAGAGTTAGCGTTAGGGTTAGGCTTCGGGATAGGGTTAGGTTTAGGGATTGGGTTAGGGTTAGGGTTAGGGTAAGGGTTCGAGTTCGGGTCAGGGTTCATCTTAGTGTTAAGATTAGCGTTTGGGTTCAAGTTTGGGCTGAGGTTTAGATTAGGGTTAGAGTTAGGGTTAGCATTAGAGCTAGGGTTAGTATTAGGGTTAGGGTTAGAGTTGGTGTTAGGGTTTGAGCTAGGGTTAGAGTTAGGTTTAGGGTTAGGGTTAGAGTTAGGGTTAGGTTAAGGTTAGCATTAGGGTTAGGTTAGGGTTAGCATTAGAGTTAGGGTTAGGGTTAGCATTAGAGTTAGGGTTAGGGTTAGAGTTGGGGTTAGGCTTAGGGTTACGGGTAGAGTTAGAATTAGGGTTAGGTTTAGAGTTCGCGATAGAGTTCGGGTTTGTCTTAGTGTTAGGATTCGAGTTTGGGTTCGCATTTGGGTTAGAGTTAGGGTTTGGTTTTGATTTGGGTAGGTTTAGAATTGGGGTTGCGTTAGGGTTAGAGTTAGGTTTAGGGTTAGTGTTAGTGTTAGGGTTAGAGTTTGGGTTAGGGTTAGCCTTATTGTTAGGATTAGGTTTTGGGTTCGAGTTTGGGTTAGGGTTTAGGGCTTGGGTTAGCATTAGGGTTAGGCTTAGCGTTCGGGTTAGTATTAGAGTTAGGGTTAGGTTGAGTCTTCACGTTCGGATTTGGGTTTGGGGCAATTTTGGGTTCAAGTTAGGGTTAGGTTTAGGGCTAGAGATAGCTTTAGGGTTAGGGTCAGAGCTCGGGTTAGGCTTAGGGTTAGGGTTAGGGATAGGGGTTGGGGTTATGGTTAGGATTAGGGATTAGGGTGAGAGTTCGGGTTAGTTTTACTGTTATGGTTAGTGATTAGGGTTAGGGTTAGTGTTAGGGGCTTGGATTAGGGTTAAGGTTAGGTTTAGGGTTAATTATAGAGTTAGGGTTTAGCGTTAGAGTTGGGGTTAGGGTTAGCATACTGGTTTGGATTAGGGTTGGGTTAAGGTTAGGGTTATGGTTGGGATTAGGGTTAGGGTTAGGGATATGGTTGGTGTTAGTGTTCGCGGTTAGAGTTCATGATAGGGTTCGGGTTAGGGTTCGGCATTCTGGTTAAGGTTTGGTGTTCAGGTTAGGGTTACGGTCTGGGTTAGGGTTAGCGTCAGGTTTCAGATTAGAGTTATCGATAGGATTAGGATTTGAGTTAGCGATAGGGTTAGGGTTAGGATTAGGGATAGGATTAGGGTTAGGGTTAGGTTAGGGTTAGCATTGGAATTAGGGTTAGGATTCGAGTTGTGGTTCGGGTTAGGGTTCGTGTTAGGGTTAGGGTTAGGTTATGGTTAGCATTAGAGTTAGGGTTAGATTTAGGGTTAGGGTTAGAGGTACGGAAAGTGTTAGGGTTAGGTTTCAGGTTAGCGTTCGAGTTAGGTTTAGGGTTCGGATTGGAGTTAGGGTTAGGGTTTGTCTTAATTTTAGGATTAGGTTCTGGGTTTGAGTTTGGGTTAGGGTTTAGATTAGGGTTCGAATTAGGGTTACATTTAGGGCTAGGGTTAGCGTTAGGGTTAGGGTTAGTATTACAGTTAGGGTTAGAGTTAGGTTCGGGTTAGCGTTAGAGTTAGGGTTAGTATTACAGTTAGGGTTAGAGTTAGGTTAGTGTTAGGGTTAGCGTTAGAGTTAGCGTTACGATTAGGGTTGGGATTAGGGTTCGGCATTAGGGTTAGGGTTTGGTGTTCGGGTTACGGTCTGGGTTATGGTTAGGTTTAGGGTTAGGATTAGGGTTCGGCATTAGGGTTAGGGTTTGGTGTTCAGGTTACGGTCTGGGTTATGTTTAGGTTTAGGGTTAAGTTTAGGTTTATGGTTAGTGTTAGGGTTAGATTAAGGGTTTGGGTTAGCGTGAGGCATTAGGGTTAGTTTTTGGTGTTCGGGTTCGGGTTACGGTCTAGGTTCTGGTTCGGGTTAGGGTTTGGCATCTGGGTTAGGGTTTGGTGTTAGGGTTAGGGTTAGGGTTACGATCTGGGTTCGGGTACCGGTCTGGGTTAGGTTCAGGTTTATAGTTTGTGTTAGCATTAGGGTTAGACATTAGTGTTAGTGTTTGGTGTTCGGGTTACAGTCTGGGTTATGGTTGTGGTTAGGGTTAGGGTTCGGTTTATGTTTACAGTTAGTGTTATCGTTCGTGTTAGAGTTAGGCATTAGGGTTACGTTCTGAATTATGGTTAGGGTTAGGCATTAGGGTTACGGTCTTGGTTATGGCTAGGGTTAGGTTTAGGGTTAGCATTCAGGTTAGGGTTAGGGTTACTGTTAGGCTCTGTGATTCTCTATCTTGATGTCTCTGATTCTCGTTGTCTCTCAGTCTCTGTATCTCTGAGGCTTTTTGTGTCTGAGTGTCTGTGTCTCTCTGTCTCTGTGTCTGTGTGTGCGTGTCTCTGAGTCTCTGAGTTTCTTAGACTCTGTGTCTCTGAGTCTCTGTGTGTCTATGTCCCTGTATCTCACTGTCTCTGAGTCCCTGAGCCTCTGAGTCTCGTGTCTCTGTGTCTATGAGCTTCCGAGTCTCTGTTACTCTGAGTCTCTGTGTCTCTGTTTCACTGAGTTTCTGATTATCTGTGTCACTGAGTCGCTGTGTCTCTCAGTCTCGGTGCCTCTGAACCTCTGAATCTATGTGTCTCTGTGTCTCTGAGTCACTCTGACACTGAGTCTCTGTGCCTCTGAGTCTCTGAGTCTCGTGTCTCTGTTACTCTGAGTCTCTGTGTCTCTGAGTCCCTGAGTCTCTGTGTCTCTGAGTCTTGTGTCTCTGTTACTCTGAGTCTCTGTGTCTCTGAATCTGAGTGTCTCGGAATGTCTGTGTCCATGTGTCTCTGTGTTTCAGAGCCTCTGTCTCTCTGTCTTTGTGGTTGTGTGCCTCTGACTCACTGAGTCTCTGAATCTGTGAGAGTCTGTGTCTCTGAGTTTCTGTCTCTCAGTGTCTTTGAATCTCTGTGTCTCTCTGTCTCTTTGTCCCCGACTCTCTGTGTCCCTGAGTCTTTCTGGCTCTGAGTCTCCGAATCTCTGTGTCTCTCTGTCTCTTAGTCTCTCTGTCTCTGTCTCCCTGTGTCTCTGACCATCTGAGACTCTGTGTCTCTGAGCTTCTGTCTTTCTGTGTCTCCGAACCTCTGAATTTCTGTGTTTCTGTATCTCAGGGTCAGGGTTCAGGGCCTGTCCTCAGGGTCAGGGTTCAGGGCCTGTCCTCGGGGTCAGGGTTCAGAGCCTGTCCTCGGGGTCAGGGTTCAGAGCCTGTCCTCGGGGTCAGGGTTGAGTGTCTGTCCTCGGTGTCAGGGTTCAGGGCCTGTCCTTAGGGTCAGGGTTCAGGTTCAGTCCTCGGGGTCAGAGTCAAGGCCTGTTTCCAGAGTCTGGGTTGAAGGCCTGGCCTGAGGGTCAGGGTTCGGGGCCTGACTCAGGGTCAGGATTCATTGCCTCTCCTTGGGCTCAGGGTTCAACGTTTGACGCCTGTTGTCAGGGTCAGTTTTCAAAGTTCAGGGTCTATCCTTGGGCTCAGGTTTCAAGGTTTGAGGCCTGTATTCAGGGTCAGGGTTCAGGGTTCAGGGTTGGGAGACTGTACTTGAGGTCAGGGTTCAGGGTTGGGGGACCGTACTTGGGGTCAGAGTTCGGATTTCGGGGCCTGTACTCAGGGTCAAGGTTCAGGATGCAGGCCTGTGCTTCAGGTCAGCGTCTGATCTTCACACACTCTCTCACACACACTCTCTCTCACACCCTCTCTCTCTCTCACACACACACTCTCTCTCACACACTCTCTCTGTCTCACACACACTCTCTCTGTCTCACACACTCTCTCTCACACACACACTCTCCCTCTCACACACACTCTCTCTGTCTCTCACACACTCTCTCTGTCTCTCACACCCTCTCTCTGTCTCACACACACACTCTCTCTGTCTCACACACACACTCTCTCTGTCTCTCACACCCTCTCTCTGTCTCTCACACACACACACTCTCTCTGTCTCACACACTCAATCTCTCACACACTCTCTCTCTCTCACACACACTCTCTCTCTCTCACACACACACTCTCTCTGTCTCACACACACTCTCTCTGTCTCACACACACACTCTCTCTGTCTCTCACACCCTCTCTCTGTCTCACACACACACTCTCTCTGTCTCACACACTCTCTCTCACACACACACGCTCTCTCTCACACACACTCTCTCTGTCTCTCACACCCTCTCTCTGTCTCACACACACACTCTCTCTGTCTCACACACTCTCTCTCACACACACCCTCTCTCTGTCTCACACACACTCTCTCTGTCTCACACACTCTCTCTCTGTCTCTCACACCCTCTAACTGTCTCACACACTCTCTCTCTCACTCACACTCTCTCTGTCTCACACACACTCTCTCTGTCTCACACACCCTCTCTCTGTCTCTCACACCCTCTCTCTGTCTCACACACATACTCTCTCTCTCTCACACACTCTCTCTCTCACACACACTCTCTCTCTGTCTCTCACACACTCTCTCTCTCACACACATACTCTCTCTCTCACACACACACTCTCTCTCTCACACACACTCTCTCTCTCTCACACACTCTCTCTGTCTCACACACACTCTCCCTCTCACACACACACTCTCTCACACACACTCTCTCTCTCACACACACTCTCTCTCTCACACACACTCTCTCTATCTCACACACACTCTCTCTCTCTCACACACTCTCTCTGTCTCACACACACTCTCCCTCTCACACACACACTCTCTCACACACACTCTCTCTCTCACACACACTCTCTCACACACACTCTCTCTGTCACACACACTCTCTCTCTCACACACACTCTCTCTATCTCACACACACTCTCTCTCTCACACACACTCTCTCTATCTCACACACACTCTCTCTCTCACACACTCTCTCACACACACTCTCTCTCTCACACACACTCTCCCTCTCACACACACACTCTCTCACACACACTCTCTCTGTCTCACACACACTCTCCCTCTCACACACACACTCTCTCACACACACTCTCTCTATCTCACACACACTCTCTCTATCTCACACACACTCTCCCTGTATCACACACACTCTCTCTGTCTCACACACACTGTCTCTCTTACAGACACAGATTCTCTCTGACAGACTCTCTGTCACACACACATACCACTCTCCCCCTCCCACTCACACTCTCCCTCCCTCCTCCCACCTCCCCCTCCCTCCTCCCTCCTCCCCCTCCCTCCCTCCACCTCCCCCTCCCTCCCTCCCTCCTCCCCCTCCCTCCCTCCTCCTCCCCCTCCCTCCCTCCCTCCTCCCCCTCCCTCCCTCCTCCCTCCTCCCCCTCCCTCCCTCCCTCCTCCTCCCCCTCCCTCCCTCCCTCCCTCCTTCCCCCTCCCTCCCTCCCTCCCTCCTTCCCCCTCCCTCCCTCCCTCCCTCCTCCCCCTCCCCCCTCCCCCCCTCCCTCCCTCCCCCCGTCTCTCTCCCTCCCTCCCTCCCCCGCGTCTCTCTCCCTCCCTCCATCTTTTCCTCCTTCCCTTCATCTTCTCCTCCTTCCCCCTTTCACTTTATTCCTCTCTGTCTCCCTCCTTCCCTCCCTCCGTCCCTGCCTCTCTCCGCTATCTCCCTCTGAGTTTCCCCTCCCCTCCCCTCCCGTACCGTCCCCTACCCTACCCTACCCTACCATCCCCTCCCCATCCCTCCCCGTCCCTCCCCGTCTTCTCTTCGTTTGTTTGTTGGTGTTTTTGTTAATGTTGAGGTTGTTGTTGAATTTGTTTCTGTTTTTTGATTCTAGGTTGTTGAATGTGTTGATGTTTTTCATAATAATGACATAAGAACATAAGAAATAGGAGCAGGAGTAGGCCATCCAGCCCCTCGAGCCTGCCCCGCCATTCAGTAAGATCATGGCTGATCTGTCGTGGCTCAGTTCCACTTTCCCGCCCTCTCCCCATAACCCTTAATCCCCTCGCTTATCAAAAACCCATCAACTCGCGTCTTAAAAATATTTAGCGAGGCAGCCTCCACCACTTCAACGGGCAGAGAATTCCAGAGATTCACCACCCTTTGAGTGAAGAAGTTCCTCCTCAACTCCGTTCTAAACCGCCTCCCCTTTATCTTGAGGCTGTGCCCCCTAGTCCTACTATCCTTTCTGAGCGGGAAGAGTCTCTCCACCTCTATCCTATCCATCCCGTTCATCATCTTATACGTCTCAATGAGATCTCCCCTCATTCTTCTAAACTCTAACGAGTACAAGCCTAGTTTATTCAGCCTCTCCTCATAGCTCAACCCCCTCAACTCTGGTATCAGCCTAGTAAACCTCCTCTGCACTCCCTCCAAGGCCAAAATATCCTTGCGTAAGTACGGCGACCAAAACTGCACACAGTACTCCAGCTGCGGCCTCACCAATGCCCTATACAGCCGCAGCAAGACCTCCCTACTTTTATATTCAATCCCCCTCGCTATGAAGGCCAGCATCCCATTCGCCTTCCTGACCACCTGCTGCACCTGCAAGCTGGGTTTTTGCGACTCATGCACAAGGACCCCGAGGTCCCTCTGCACCGTCGCCTGCTGCAGTTTTTCTCCACGTAAGTAATAATCCTTCCTACCATTATTCTTACCAAAGTGGACCACCTCGCACTTGCCAACATTAAATTCCATTTGCCATTTCCTGGCCCATTCACCCAGCCTATCTAGATCCTTCTGCAGACTCTCCACACCCTCCGCGCAATTTGACGTTCCACCAATCTTGGTGTCATCAGCAAATTTCGACACCATACACTCGGTTCCCTCCTCCAGATCATCTATATAAATGGTAAATAGCTGAGACCCCAGCACCGACCCCTGGGGCACTCCACTAGTCACCAACCGCCAATCCGAATAGCACCCATTGACCCCCACTCTCTGCCTCCTATTTGACAACCAATCCCCTATCCAAGCTAACACCCTACCCCCAACTCCATGCCCCCTGACATTCTGCAATAACCTCTTGTGAGGTACCTTGTCAAATGCCTTCTGAAAATCCAGAAAGACCACATCCACCGGCTCTCCTCTATCCACCGCCCTAGACACATCCTCATAGAACTCCAATAAATTTGTCAGACACGACTTCCCCTTAACGAAACCGTGCTGTGTCTGCTCTACCAAACAATTCCCCTCAAGATGCCTCGTTATTTCCTCCTTGATGACGGATTCTAACATTTTACCTACAACAGACGTTAAACTAACCAGCCTATAATTTCCCTGCCTTTTGCCTGGCACCCTTCTTAAACAACGGCGTAACATTAGCCGTTTTCCAATCTTCCGGCACTTCCCCAGAATCCAGCGACGTTTGGAAAATAACCACCAAGGCATCCACTATCACCTCCGCCATTTCTTTCAGAACCCTCGGATGCATTCCATCCGGTCCTGGTGAATGTTGAGGTTGTTGTTAAATTTGTTGGTGTTTTTCACTGCGGTGGTTGTTGTTGAGTTTGTGTTTTTCAAAGTTGATGTTGTTGGATTTCTTGGTTTTTTTTGAATGTAGAGGTTGTTGTTGGAATTGTTAGGGTTTTTCACTGTTACGGTTGTTGTTGAAGTTGTTGGTGTTTCAACGTTGAGATTGTTGTTGGATTTGTTGGTGTTTTTCAATGCTGAGTTTGTTGTTGGATTTGTTGGTGTTTTTCAATACATAGGTTGTTGTTGGATTTGTTGGTGTTTTTCACTGTTGAGGTTGTTGTTGAATTTGTTGGTGTTTTTCAATGTTCAAGATGTTGTTGGACTTGTTGGGGCTTTTCAATGTTGAGGTTGTTGTTGGACTTGTTGGTGTTTTTCAATGTTGAGGTTGTTGTTGGATGTGCTGGTGTTTTTCAATCTTGGGGTTGCTGTTGGACTTGTTGGTATTTTTCAATGTTGAGGTTATTGTTGAATTTCTTGGCGTTTTTAACTGTTGAGGTTGTTGTTGAATTTGTTGGTGTTTTTAACTGTTGCGGTTGTTGAATTTGTTTCTGTTTTTTGATTCTAGGTTGTTGAATGTGTTGACGTTTTTCAATGTTGAGGTTGTTGTTAAATTTGTTGGTGTTTTTCACCATTGTGGCTGTTGTTGAAATTGTGTTTTTCAATGTTGATGTTGGACTTGTTTTTTTTTCAATGTAGAGGTTGTTGTTGGAATTGTTAGTGTTTTTCACTGTTATGGTTGTTAAACTTGTTGGTATTTTCAATGTTGAGGTTTTTGTTGGATTTGTTGGTGTTTTTCAATGTAGAGGTTGTTGTTGGATTTGTTGGTGTTTCTCACTGTTGTGGTATTTGTTGGATTTGTTGGTGTTTTCAATGCCAAGGTTGTTGTTGAATTTGTTGGTGTTTTTAACTGTTGAGGTTGTTGTTGGATTTGTTGGTGTTTTTCAATGTTCAAGATGTTGTTGGACTTGTTGGTGCTTTTCAGTGTTGAGGTTGTTGTTGGACTTGTTGGTATCTTTTGATGTTAAGGTTGTTGAATTTGTTGGCGTTTTTAACTGTTGAGGTTGTTGTTGAATTTGTTTCTGTTTTTTGATTCTAGGTTGTTGAATGTGTTGATGTTTTTCAATGTTGAGGTTGTTGTTAAATTTGTTGGTGTTTTTCACCATTGTGGTTGTTGTTGAAATTGTGTTTTTCAATGTTGATGCTGTTGGATTTGTTTTTTTCAATGTAGAGATTGTTGTTGGAATTGTTACTGTTTTTCACTGTTCTGGTTGTTGTTGAATTTGTTGGTGTTTTCAATGTTGAGGTTTTTGTTGGATTTACTGGTGTTTTTCAATGTTGAGGTTGTTGTTGGATTTGTTGCTGTTTTTCCATGTTGACATTGTTGTTGAATTTGTTGCAGTTTTTAACTGTTGAGGTTGTTGAATTTGTTTTTGATTTTTGATCCTAGGTTGTTGAATGTGTTGATGTTTTTCAATGTTGAGTTTTTTGTTGGATTTGTTGGTGTTTTTGAATGTTGAGGTTGTTTGGTTTGTTCGTGTTTTTCAATGTTGAGTTTCTTTTTGGATTTGTTGGTGTTTTTTTCTACATT
>NW_027649849.1:0-62500 GCF_965287045.1 Carcharhinus amblyrhynchos | reverse complement strand
GAGACACAGACACTCAGAGACACAGAGACTCAGAGATACAGAGACTCAGAGACACAGAGACACAGAGACTCAGAGACTCAGAGACACAGAGACTCAGAGACACAGAGACACAGCAACGCAGCGACTCGGCGACTCAGAAACTCAGACACACAGGGACACGGAGACTCAAAGAATCAGAATAACAGGGACACAGGGACTCGGAGACACAGGGACTCGGAGACACAAAGTTTCTGAGACAAGGAGGTGCAGGAACACAGAGACTGCGGGACACAGAGACCGAGGGATACCGAGACACTGAGACCTGAGACTCAGAGGCAGAGAGACACAAAGACTCAGTGGCGCAGGGACACAGAGACTCAGAGACTCAAAGACTCAAAGACTCAAAGACACAGGGACACAGAGACACAGAGACTCGGGGACACAAAGTTTTAGAAACAAGGAGGCACAAGATCACAGAGACTGAGGGAAACAGAGACACAGAGAGACTGAGACTCAGAGACGCACAGACTCGGAGACACAGGGACACAGAGACTCAGAGACACAGAGACACCGAGACTCCGAGACACAGAGATATAGAGGCACCGAGACTCAGAAACACTGAGACTCTGAGAAACAGAGGCACCGAGACACAGAGTCACACAGACGCAGAGACACAGAGATGCAGAGACTCAGAGACACAGAGACTCAGACACACAGAGACTCAGAGACAAAGTGATACAGAGACTCAGAGACTCAGAGACTCAGAGACACAGAGACTCAGAGACAAAGAGATACAGAGACTCAGAGTCACAGAGACTCAGAGACACCGAGACACAGAGACTCAGAGACTCAGAGTCACAGAGGCACCGAGACTCAGAGGCTCAGAGACACAGAGACTCAGAGACTCAGAGACACAGAGATACAGAGACTCAGAATCACAGAGGAACCGAGACTCAGAGGCACCAAGACTCAGACGCACCAAGACTCAGAGACTCAGAGACACAGAGATACAGAGACTCAGAGTCACAGAGGCACCGAGACTCAGAGACACAGAGACTCAGAGACACAGAGAATCAGAGACACCGAGACTCAGAGTCTCAGAGACTCCGAAACGCAGAGACACAGAGACTCAGAGTCACAGAGACACCGAGACACTGAGACACAGAGACACAGACAGTCAGAGACACAGAGACTCAGAGACTCAGAGATTCAGAGACTCAGAGACACAGAGATACAGAGACTCAGAGTCACAGAGGCACCGAGACTCAGAGGCACCGAGACTCAGAGGCACAGAGACTCAGAGACACAGAGATACAGAGACTCAGAGGCACAGAGACTCAAGACACAGAGACTCAGAGACAATGAGACTCAGAGACACCGAGACTCAGAGACTCAGAGAGTTAGAGACTCAGAGACACAGAGACACGGAGACACAGAGTCACAGAGGCACCGAGACTCAGAGACACCGAGACTCAGAGTCTCAGAGACACCGAGACGCAGAGACACAGAGACTCAGAGTCACAGAGACACTGAGACACAGAGACACAGAGAGTCAGAGACACAGAGACTCAGAGACTCAGAGACACAGAGATAGAGCGATACAGAGACTCAGAATCACAGAGGCACCGAGACTCAGAGGCACCGAGACTCAGAGGCACAGAGACTCAGAGACACAGAGATACAGAGACTCAGAGTCACAGAGGCACCGAGACTCAGTGACACAGAGACTCAGAGACACAGAGACTCAGAGACTCAGAGACACCGAGACTCAGAGACTCAGAGAGTTAGAGACTCAGAGACACCGAGACGCAGAGACACAGAGACTCAGTGTCACAGAGACACCGAGACACAGAGACACAGAGAGTCAGAGACACAGAGACTCAGAGATTCAGAGACTCAGAGACACCGAGACACAGAGACTCAGAGATACAGAGATACAGAGACTCAGAGTCACAGAGGCACCGAGACTCAGAGCACCGAGACTCAGAGCACCGAGACTCAGAGGCACCAAGACTCAGAGATACAGAGATTCAGAATCACAGAGGCACCGAGACACAATGACACAGAGGCTCAGAGACACAGAGATACAGAGACTCAGTCACAGAGACACCGAGACTCAGAGACACAGAGACTCAGAGACACAGAGATATAGAGACTCAGAGTCACAGAGGCACCGAGACTCAGAGACTCAGAGACTCAGAGACACAGAGACACAGAGACAGAGAGACACAGAGACTCAGAGACACAGAGACTCAGAGACACAGAGACACCGAGACACAGAGACTCAGAGAGTTAGAGACTCAGAGACTCAGAGACACAGAGACACAGAGACTCAGAGACTCAGAGAGTTAGAGACTCAGAGACTCAGAGACACAGAGACACAGAGACTCAGAGTCACAGAGACACCGAGACTCAGAGACACAGAGACTCAGAGATTCAGAGACTCAGAGACACCAAGACACAGAGACTCAGAGACACAGAGATACAGAGACTCAGAGTCACAGAGGCACCGAGACTCAGTGACACAGAGACACAGAGACACAGAGATACAAAGACTCAGTCACAGAGGCACCGAGACTCAGAGACTCAGCGACACAGAGATACCGAGACACAGTGCCACCGAGACTCAGAGACACAGAGACTCAGAGACAGAGAGATACAGAGACACAGAGTCACAGAGGCACCGAGACTCAGAGACTCAGAGACACCGAGACTCAGAGACACAGAGACTCAGAGACTCAGAGACACAGAGACTCAGAGATACAGAGACTCAGAGTCACAGAGGCACCGAGACTCAGAGGCACCGAGACTCAGAGGCACAGAGACTCAGAGACTCAGAGAGTTAGAGACTCAGAGACACAGAGACTCAGAGACACCGAGACGCAGAGACACAGAGACTCAGAGACACCGAGACGCAGAGACACCGAGACGCAGAGACACAGAGACTCAGAGTCACAGAGACACCGAGACACAGAGACACAGAGAGTCAGAGACACAGAGACTCAGAGACTCAGAGATTCAGAGACTCAGAGACACCAAGACACAGAGACACAGAGATACAGAGACTCAGAGTCACAGAGGCACCGAGACTCAGTGACACAGAGACTCAGAGATACAGAGACTCAGTCACAGAGGCACCGAGACTCAGAGACACAGAGACTCAGAGACACAGAGATACAGAGACACAGAGTCACAGAGGCACCGAGACTCAGAGACTCAGAGACACCGAGACTCAGAGTCACAGAGACACTGAGACACAGAGACACAGACAGTCAGAGACACAGAGACTCAGAGACTCAGAGATTCAGAGACTCAGAGACACAGAGACTCAGAGACACAGAGATTCAGAGACACAGAGACTCAGAGACTCAGAGACTCAGAGGCACAGAGACTCAGAGATACCGAGACTCAGAGACACCGAGACTCAGAGACTCAGAGAGTTAGAGACTCAGAGACACAGAGACTCAGAGACACCGAGACGCAGAGACACAGAGACTCAGAGACACCGAGACGCAGAGACACCGAGACGCAGAGACACAGAGACACAGAGACTCAGAGTCACAGAGACACAGAGAGTCAGAGACACAGAGACTCAGAGACTCAGAGATTCAGAGACGCAGAGACACCAAGACACAGAGACACAGAGATACAGAGACTCAGAGTCACAGAGGCACCGAGACTCAGTGACACAGAGACTCAGAGATACAGAGACTCAGTCACAGAGGCACCGAGACTCAGAGACACAGAGACTCAGAGACTCAGAGACACAGAGTCACAGAGGCACCGAGACTCAGAGACACAGAGACTCAGAGACACAGAGATACAGAGACTCAGAATCACAGAGGAACCGAGACTCAGAGGCACCAAGACTCAGACGCACCAAGACTCAGAGACTCAGAGACACAGAGATACAGAGACTCAGAGTCACAGAGGCACCGAGACTCAGAGACACAGAGACTCAGAGACACAGAGAATCAGAGACACCGAGACTCAGAGTCTCAGAGACTCCGAAACGCAGAGACACAGAGACTCAGAGTCACAGAGACACCGAGACACTGAGACACAGAGACACAGACAGTCAGAGACACAGAGACTCAGAGACTCAGAGATTCAGAGACTCAGAGACACAGAGATACAGAGACTCAGAGTCACAGAGGCACCGAGACTCAGAGGCACCGAGACTCAGAGGCACAGAGACTCAGAGACACAGAGATACAGAGACTCAGAGGCACAGAGACTCAAGACACAGAGACTCAGAGACAATGAGACTCAGAGACACCGAGACTCAGAGACTCAGAGAGTTAGAGACTCAGAGACACAGAGACACGGAGACACAGAGTCACAGAGGCACCGAGACTCAGAGACACCGAGACTCAGAGTCTCAGAGACACCGAGACGCAGAGACACAGAGACTCAGAGTCACAGAGACACTGAGACACAGAGACACAGAGAGTCAGAGACACAGAGACTCAGAGACTCAGAGACACAGAGATAGAGCGATACAGAGACTCAGAATCACAGAGGCACCGAGACTCAGAGGCACCGAGACTCAGAGGCACAGAGACTCAGAGACACAGAGATACAGAGACTCAGAGTCACAGAGGCACCGAGACTCAGTGACACAGAGACTCAGAGACACAGAGACTCAGAGACTCAGAGACACCGAGACTCAGAGACTCAGAGAGTTAGAGACTCAGAGACACCGAGACGCAGAGACACAGAGACTCAGTGTCACAGAGACACCGAGACACAGAGACACAGAGAGTCAGAGACACAGAGACTCAGAGATTCAGAGACTCAGAGACACCGAGACACAGAGACTCAGAGATACAGAGATACAGAGACTCAGAGTCACAGAGGCACCGAGACTCAGAGCACCGAGACTCAGAGCACCGAGACTCAGAGGCACCAAGACTCAGAGATACAGAGATTCAGAATCACAGAGGCACCGAGACACAATGACACAGAGGCTCAGAGACACAGAGATACAGAGACTCAGTCACAGAGACACCGAGACTCAGAGACACAGAGACTCAGAGACACAGAGATATAGAGACTCAGAGTCACAGAGGCACCGAGACTCAGAGACTCAGAGACTCAGAGACACAGAGACACAGAGACAGAGAGACACAGAGACTCAGAGACACAGAGACTCAGAGACACAGAGACACCGAGACACAGAGACTCAGAGAGTTAGAGACTCAGAGACTCAGAGACACAGAGACACAGAGACTCAGAGACTCAGAGAGTTAGAGACTCAGAGACTCAGAGACACAGAGACACAGAGACTCAGAGTCACAGAGACACCGAGACTCAGAGACACAGAGACTCAGAGATTCAGAGACTCAGAGACACCAAGACACAGAGACTCAGAGACACAGAGATACAGAGACTCAGAGTCACAGAGGCACCGAGACTCAGTGACACAGAGACACAGAGACACAGAGATACAAAGACTCAGTCACAGAGGCACCGAGACTCAGAGACTCAGCGACACAGAGATACCGAGACACAGTGCCACCGAGACTCAGAGACACAGAGACTCAGAGACAGAGAGATACAGAGACACAGAGTCACAGAGGCACCGAGACTCAGAGACTCAGAGACACCGAGACTCAGAGACACAGAGACTCAGAGACTCAGAGACACAGAGACTCAGAGATACAGAGACTCAGAGTCACAGAGGCACCGAGACTCAGAGGCACCGAGACTCAGAGGCACAGAGACTCAGAGACTCAGAGAGTTAGAGACTCAGAGACACAGAGACTCAGAGACACCGAGACGCAGAGACACAGAGACTCAGAGACACCGAGACGCAGAGACACCGAGACGCAGAGACACAGAGACTCAGAGTCACAGAGACACCGAGACACAGAGACACAGAGAGTCAGAGACACAGAGACTCAGAGACTCAGAGATTCAGAGACTCAGAGACACCAAGACACAGAGACACAGAGATACAGAGACTCAGAGTCACAGAGGCACCGAGACTCAGTGACACAGAGACTCAGAGATACAGAGACTCAGTCACAGAGGCACCGAGACTCAGAGACACAGAGACTCAGAGACACAGAGATACAGAGACACAGAGTCACAGAGGCACCGAGACTCAGAGACTCAGAGACACCGAGACTCAGAGTCACAGAGACACTGAGACACAGAGACACAGACAGTCAGAGACACAGAGACTCAGAGACTCAGAGATTCAGAGACTCAGAGACACAGAGACTCAGAGACTCAGAGACACAGAGATTCAGAGACACAGAGACTCAGAGACTCAGAGACTCAGAGGCACAGAGACTCAGAGATACCGAGACTCAGAGACACCGAGACTCAGAGACTCAGAGAGTTAGAGACTCAGAGACACAGAGACTCAGAGACACCGAGACGCAGAGACACAGAGACTCAGAGACACCGAGACGCAGAGACACCGAGACGCAGAGACACAGAGACACAGAGACTCAGAGTCACAGAGACACAGAGAGTCAGAGACACAGAGACTCAGAGACTCAGAGATTCAGAGACGCAGAGACACCAAGACACAGAGACACAGAGATACAGAGACTCAGAGTCACAGAGGCACCGAGACTCAGTGACACAGAGACTCAGAGATACAGAGACTCAGTCACAGAGGCACCGAGACTCAGAGACACAGAGACTCAGAGACTCAGAGACACAGAGTCACAGAGGCACCGAGACTCAGAGACACAGAGACTCAGAGACACAGAGTCACAGAGGCACCGAGACTCAGAGACACAGAGACTCAGAGACACAGAGACACAGAGATACAGAGACACAGAGTCACAGAGGCACCGAGACTCAGAGACTCAGTGACACCGAGACTCAGAGACACCGAGGCTCAGAGACACAGGCACTCAGAGACTCTGAGACCCAGAGACACAGAGAATCAGAGACGCAGAGACACAGAGACTCAGAGTCACAGAGACACCGAGACACCGAGACACAGAGACACAGAGAGTCAGAGACACAGAGACTCAGAGACTCAGAGATTCAGAGACTCAGAGACACCAAGACACAGAGACACAGAGATACAGAGACTCAGAGTCACAGAGGCACCGAGACTCAGTGACACAGAGACTCAGAGATACAGAGACTCAGTCACAGAGGCACCGAGACTCAGAGGCACCGAGACTCAGAGGCACAGAGACTCAGAGATACCGAGACTCAGAGACACCGAGACTCAGAGACTCAGAGAGTTAGAGACTCAGAGACACAGAGACTCAGAGACACCGAGACGCAGAGACACAGAGACTCAGAGACACCGAGACGCAGAGACACCGAGACGCAGAGACACAGAGACACAGAGACTCAGAGTCACAGAGACACAGAGACACAGAGAGTCAGAGACACAGAGACTCAGAGACTCAGAGATTCAGAGACGCAGAGACACCAAGACACAGAGACACAGAGACTCAGAGACACCGAGACGCAGAGACACCGAGACGCAGAGACACAGAGACACAGAGACTCAGAGTCACAGAGACACAGAGACACAGAGAGTCAGAGACACAGAGACTCAGAGACGCAGAGATTCAGAGACGCAGAGACACCAAGACACAGAGACACAGAGATACAGAGACTCAGAGTCACAGAGGCACCGAGACTCAGTGACACAGAGACTCAGAGATACAGAGACTGAGTCACAGAGGCACCGAGACTCAGAGACACAGAGACTCAGAGACTCAGAGACACAGAGTCACAGAGACTCAGAGACACAGAGACTCAGAGACACAGAGTCACAGAGGCACCGAGACTCAGAGACACAGAGATACAGAGACACAGAGTCACAGAGGCACCGAGACTCAGAGACTCAGTGACACCGAGACTCAGAGACACCGAGGCTCAGAGACACAGGCACTCAGAGACTCTGAGACCCAGAGACACAGAGAATCAGAGACGCAGAGACACAGAGACTCAGAGTCACAGAGACACCGAGACACAGAGACACAGAGAGTCAGAGACACAGAGACTCAGAGACTCAGAGATTCAGAGACTCAGAGACACCAAGACACAGAGACACAGAGATACAGAGACTCAGAGTCACAGAGGCACCGAGACTCAGTGACACAGAGACTCAGAGATACAGAGACTCAGTCACAGAGGCACCGAGACTCAGAGACACAGAGACTCAGAGACACAGAGATACAGAGACACAGAGTCACAGAGGCACCGAGACTCAGAGACTCAGAGACTCAGAGTCACAGAGACACTGAGACACAGAGACACAGACAGTCAGAGACACAGAGACTCAGAGACTCAGAGATTCAGAGACTCAGAGACACAGAGACTCAGAGACTCAGAGACACAGAGATTCAGAGACACAGAGACTCAGAGACTCAGAGACCCAGAGACTCAGAGATACAGAGACTCAGAGTCACAGAGGCACCGAGACTCAGAGGCACCGAGACTCAGAGGCACAGAGACTCAGAGATACCGAGACTCAGAGATACCGAGACTCAGAGACTCAGAGAGTTAGAGACTCAGAGACACAGAGACTCAGAGACACCGAGACGCAGAGACACAGAGACTCAGAGACACCGAGACGCAGAGACACCGAGACGCAGAGACACAGAGACACAGAGACTCAGAGTCACAGAGACACAGAGACACAGAGAGTCAGAGACACAGAGACTCAGAGACTCAGAGATTCAGAGACGCAGAGACACCAAGACACAGAGACACAGAGATACAGAGACTCAGAGTCACAGAGGCACCGAGACTCAGTGACACAGAGACTCAGAGATACAGAGACTCAGTCACAGAGGCACCGAGACTCAGAGACACAGAGACTCAGAGACACAGAGTCACAGAGGCACCGAGACTCAGAGACACAGAGACTCAGAGACTCAGAGACACCGAGACTCAGAGACTCAGAGAGTTAGAGACTCAGAGACACCGAGACGCAGAGACACAGAGACTCAGTGTCACAGAGACACCGAGACACAGAGACACAGAGAGTCAGAGACACAGAGACTCAGAGATTCAGAGACTCAGAGACACCGAGACACAGAGACTCAGAGATACAGAGATACAGAGACTCAGAGTCACAGAGGCACCGAGACTCAGAGCACCGAGACTCAGAGCACCGAGACTCAGAGGCACCAAGACTCAGAGATACAGAGATTCAGAATCACAGAGGCACCGAGACTCAATGACACAGAGGCTCAGAGACACAGAGATACAGAGACTCAGTCACAGAGACACCGAGACTCAGAGACACAGCGACTCAGAGACACAGAGATATAGAGACTCAGAGTCACAGAGGCACCGAGACTCAGAGACTCAGAGACACAGAGACACAGAGACACAGAGACAGAGAGACACAGAGACTCAGCGACACAGAGACTCAGAGACACCGAGACTCAGAGTCTCAGAGACACTGAGACTCAGAGACTCAGAGAGTTAGAGACTCAGAGACTCAGAGACACAGAGACACAGAGACTCAGAGTCACAGAGACACCGAGACACAGAGACTCAGAGACACAGAGACTCAGAGATTCAGAGACTCAGAGACACCAAGACACAGAGACTCAGAGACACAGAGATACAGAGACTCAGAGTCACAGAGGCACCGAGACTCAGTGACACAGAGACACAGAGATACAAAGACTCAGTCACAGAGGCACCGAGACTCAGAGACTCAGCGACACAGAGATACCGAGACACAGAGCCACCGAGACTCAGAGACACAGAGACTCAGAGACACAGAGATACAGAGACACAGAGTCACAGAGGCACCGAGACTCAGAGACTCAGAGACACCGAGACTCACAGTCACAGAGACACCGAGACACAGAGACACAGACAGTCAGAGACTCAGAGACTCAGAGATTCAGAGACTCAGAGACACAGAGACTCAGAGACACAGAGACTCAGAGACTCAGAGACACAGAGACTCAGAGATACAGAGACTCAGAGTCACAGAGGCACCGAGACTCAGAGGCACCGAGACTCAGAGGCACAGAGACTCAGAGACTCAGAGAGTTAGAGACTCAGAGACACAGAGACTCAGAGACACCGAGACGCAGAGACACAGAGACTCAGAGACACCGAGACGCAGAGACACCGAGACGCAGAGACACAGAGACTCAGAGTCACAGAGACACCGAGACACAGAGACACAGAGAGTCAGAGACACAGAGACTCAGAGACTCAGAGATTCAGAGACTCAGAGACACCAAGACACAGAGACACAGAGATACAGAGACTCAGAGTCACAGAGGCACCGAGACTCAGTGACACAGAGACTCAGAGATACAGAGACTCAGTCACAGAGGCACCGAGACTCAGAGACACAGAGACTCAGAGACACAGAGATACAGAGACACAGAGTCACAGAGGCACCGAGACTCAGAGACTCAGAGACACCGAGACTCAGAGTCACAGAGACACTGAGACACAGAGACACAGACAGTCAGAGACACAGAGACTCAGAGACTCAGAGATTCAGAGACTCAGAGACACAGAGACTCAGAGACTCAGAGACACAGAGATTCAGAGACACAGAGACTCAGAGACTCAGAGACACAGTGACTCAGAGATACAGAGACTCAGAGTCACAGAGGCACCGAGACTCAGAGGCACCGAGACTCAGAGGCACAGAGACTCAGAGATACCGAGACTCAGAGACACCGAGACTCAGAGACTCAGAGAGTTAGAGACTCAGAGACACAGAGACTCAGAGACACCGAGACGCAGAGACACAGAGACTCAGAGACACCGAGACGCAGAGACACCGAGACGCAGAGACACAGAGACACAGAGACTCAGAGTCACAGAGACACAGAGAGTCAGAGACACAGAGACTCAGAGACTCAGAGATTCAGAGACGCAGAGACACCAAGACACAGAGACACAGAGATACAGAGACTCAGAGTCACAGAGGCACCGAGACTCAGTGACACAGAGACTCAGAGATACAGAGACTCAGTCACAGAGGCACCGAGACTCAGAGACACAGAGACTCAGAGACTCAGAGACACAGAGTCACAGAGGCACCGAGACTCAGAGACACAGAGACTCAGAGACACAGAGTCACAGAGGCACCGAGACTCAGAGACACAGAGACTCAGAGACACAGAGACACAGAGATACAGAGACACAGAGTCACAGAGGCACCGAGACTCAGAGACTCAGTGACACCGAGACTCAGAGACACCGAGGCTCAGAGACACAGGCACTCAGAGACTCTGAGACCCAGAGACACAGAGAATCAGAGACGCAGAGACACAGAGACTCAGAGTCACAGAGACACCGAGACACCGAGACACAGAGACACAGAGAGTCAGAGACACAGAGACTCAGAGACTCAGAGATTCAGAGACTCAGAGACACCAAGACACAGAGACACAGAGATACAGAGACTCAGAGTCACAGAGGCACCGAGACTCAGTGACACAGAGACTCAGAGATACAGAGACTCAGTCACAGAGGCACCGAGACTCAGAGACACAGAGACTCAGAGACACAGAGATACAGAGACACAGAGTCACAGAGGCACCGAGACTCAGAGACTCAGAGACTCAGAGTCACAGAGACACTGAGACACAGAGACACAGACAGTCAGAGACACAGAGACTCAGAGACTCAGAGATTCAGAGACTCAGAGACACAGAGACTCAGAGACTCAGAGACACAGAGACTCAGAGATACAGAGACTCAGAGTCACAGAGGCACCGAGACTCAGAGGCACCGAGACTCAGAGGCACAGAGACTCAGAGGCACCGAGACTCAGAGACACCGAGACTCAGAGACTCAGAGAGTTAGAGACTCAGAGACACCGAGACTCAGAGACACCGAGACGCAGAGACACAGAGACTCAGAGACACCGAGACGCAGAGACACCGAGACGCAGAGACACAGAGACACAGAGACTCAGAGTCACAGAGACACAGAGACACAGAGAGTCAGAGACACAGTGACTCAGAGACTCAGAGATTCAGAGACGCAGAGACACCAAGACACAGAGACACAGAGACTCAGAGACACCGAGACGCAGAGACACCGAGACGCAGAGACACAGAGACACAGAGACTCAGAGTCACAGAGACACAGAGACACAGAGAGTCAGAGACACAGAGACTCAGAGACGCAGAGATTCAGAGACGCAGAGACACCAAGACACAGAGACACAGAGATACAGAGACTCAGAGTCACAGAGGCACCGAGACTCAGTGACACAGAGACTCAGAGATACAGAGACTCAGTCACAGAGGCACCGAGACTCAGAGACACAGAGACTCAGAGACTCAGAGACACAGAGTCACAGAGGCACCGAGACTCAGAGACACAGAGACTCAGAGACACAGAGTCACAGAGGCACCGAGACTCAGAGACACAGAGACTCAGAGACACAGAGACACAGAGACACAGAGATACAGAGACACAGAGTCACAGAGGCACCGAGACTCAGAGACTCAGTGACACCGAGACTCAGAGACACCGAGGCTCAGAGACACAGGCACTCAGAGACTCTGAGACCCAGAGACACAGAGAATCAGAGACGCAGAGACACAGAGACTCAGAGTCACAGAGACACCGAGACACCGAGACACAGAGACACAGAGAGTCAGAGACACAGAGACTCAGAGACTCAGAGATTCAGAGACTCAGAGACACCAAGACACAGAGACACAGAGATACAGAGACTCAGAGTCACAGAGGCACCGAGACTCAGTGACACAGAGACTCAGAGATACAGAGACTCAGTCACAGAGGCACCGAGACTCAGAGACACAGAGACTCAGAGACACAAAGATACAGAGACACAGAGTCACAGAGGCACCGAGACTCAGAGACTCAGAGACTCAGAGTCACAGAGACACTGAGACACAGAGACACAGACAGTCAGAGACACAGAGACTCAGAGACTCAGAGATTCAGAGACTCAGAGACTCAGAGACACAGAGACTCAGAGGCTCAGAGACACAGAGATTCAGAGACACAGAGACTCAGAGACTCAGAGACCCAGAGACTCAGAGATACAGAGACTCAGAGTCACAGAGGCACCGAGACTCAGAGGCACCGAGACTCAGAGGCACAGAGACTCAGAGATACCGAGACTCAGAGACACCGAGACTCAGAGAGTTAGAGACTCAGAGACACAGAGACTCAGAGACACCGAGACGCAGAGACACAGAGACTCAGAGACACCGAGACGCAGAGACACCGAGACGCAGAGACACAGAGACACAGAGACTCAGAGTCACAGAGACACAGAGACACAGAGAGTCAGAGACACAGAGACTCAGAGTCTCAGAGATTCAGAGACGCAGAGACACCAAGACACAGAGACACAGAGATACAGAGACTCAGAGTCACAGAGGCACCGAGACTCAGTGACACAGAGACTCAGAGATACAGAGACTCAGTCACAGAGGCACCGAGACTCAGAGACACAGAGACTCAGAGACACAGAGTCACAGAGGCACCGAGACTCAGAGACACAGAGACTCAGAGACACAGAGTCACAGAGGCACCGAGACTCAGAGACACAGAGACTCAGAGACACAGAGACACAGAGATACAGAGACACAGAGTCACAGAGGCACCGAGACTCAGAGACTCAGTGACACCGAGACTCAGAGACACCGAGGCTCAGAGACACAGGCACTCAGAGACTCTGAGACCCAGAGACACAGAGAATCAGAGACGCAGAGACACAGAGACTCAGAGTCACAGAGACACCGAGACACCGAGACACAGAGACACAGAGAGTCAGAGACACAGAGACTCAGAGACTCAGAGATTCAGAGACTCAGAGACACCAAGACACAGAGACACAGAGATACAGAGACTCAGAGTCACAGAGGCACCGAGACTCAGTGACACAGAGACTCAGAGATACAGAGACTCAGTCACAGAGGCACCGAGACTCAGAGACACAGAGACTCAGAGACACAGAGATACAGAGACACAGAGTCACAGAGGCACCGAGACTCAGAGACTCAGAGACTCAGAGTCACAGAGACACTGAGACACAGAGACACAGACAGTCAGAGACACAGAGACTCAGAGACACAGAGACTCAGAGACACAGAGACTCAGAGATTCAGAGACTCAGAGACACAGAGACTCAGAGACACAGAGACTCAGAGACTCAGAGACACAGAGACTCAGAGACACAGAGACTCAGAGACTCAGAGACACAGAGACTCAGAGATACAGAGACTCAGAGTCACAGAGGCACCGAGACTCAGAGGCACCGAGACTCAGAGGCACAGAGACTCAGAGATACCGAGACTCAGAGACACCGAGACTCAGAGACTCAGAGAGTTAGAGACTCAGAGGCACAGAGACTCAGAGACACCGAGACGCAGAGACACAGAGACTCAGAGACACCGAGACGCAGAGACACCGAGACGCAGAGACACCGAGACGCAGAGACACAGAGACTCAGAGTCACAGAGACACCGAGACACAGAGACACAGAGAGTCAGAGACACAGAGACTCAGAGACTCAGAGATTCAGAGACTCAGAGACACCAAGACACAGAGACACAGAGATACAGAGACTCAGAGTCACAGAGGCACCGAGACTCAGTGACACAGAGACTCAGAGATACAGAGACTCAGTCACAGAGGCACCGAGACTCAGAGACACAGAGACTCAGAGACACAGAGACTCAGAGACACAGAGTCACAGAGGCACCGAGACTCAGAGACACAGAGTCACAGAGGCACCGAGACTCAGAGACACAGAGACTCAGAAACACAGAGGCTCAGAGAGACCGAGACTCAGAGTCGCAGAGACACCGAGACTCAGAGTCACAGAGACACAGAGATACAGAGACTCAGAGTCACAGAGGCACCGAGACTCAGAGGCACCGAGACTCAGAGACACCTAGACACGGGGACTCAGAGACTCAGAGACGCAGAGCACAGACTCGGAGACTCGGAGACTCGGAGACTCAGAGACTCAGAGACACAGAGGCACCGAGACTCAGAGACACCGAGAGTCAGAGTCTCAGAGACACAGAGACACCGAGACACCGAGACTCTTGACTCAGAGACACAGAGGCTCAGAGACGCCGAGACACCGAGACTCAGAGACTCAGAGACACAGAGAGTCAGAGACACAGAGACCCAGAGACGCAGAGACACAGAGACTCGGAGACAGGGGGACTCAGAGACTCAGAGGCACCGAGACACCGAGACTCAGAGACACAGAGACACTGAGAGTCAGAGACTCAGAGAAACAGAGAGTCAGAAACTCAGAGACACAGAGACACAGAGACTCAGAGACGCAGAGACACAGAGACTCGGAGACTCGGAGGCACCGAGACACCAAGACTCAGAGACACCAAGACACAGAGACACTGAGAGTCAGAGACTCAGTGAAACAGAGAGTCAGAAACTCAGAGACTCAGAGACGAAGAGACACAGGGACACAGAGACTCAGAGACTCAGAGACACAGAGACACAGAGACACAGAGACACAGTGAGTCAGAGACTCAGAGACTCAGAGACACAGAGAAACAGAGACTCAGAGACTCAGAGACACAGAGAAACAGAGACTCAGAGACTCACAGACTCACAGACTCAGAGACACAGGGACACAGGGAGACACAGCCTAATACACCGAGAGAAACAGAGACACTGAGACTCACAGAGTCACAGATGCACAGACTCAGAGGCACTGAGACATGAGACACTGAGACTCAGAGACACAGAGACCCTGAGACTCAGAGACACAGAAACAGAGAGACACAGAGACTCAGAGCCACAGAGACACAAAGATTCAGAGACACAGAGAACCTAAGAACATAAGAAATAGGAGCAGGAGTAGGCCATCTAGCCCCTCGAGCCTTCCCCGCCATTCAATAAGATCATGGCTGATCTGTCGTGGCTCAGTTCCACATTCCCACCCTCTCCCCATAACCCTTAATCCCCTCTCTTATCAAAAACCCATCAACCCGCGTCTTTAATATATTCAACGAGGCAGCCTCTACCACTTCAACGGGCAGAGAATTCCAGAGATTCACCACCCTTTGAGTGAAGAAGTTCCTCCCCAACTCTGATCTAAACTGCACCCCCCCCCTTTATCTTGAGGCTATGCCCCCTAGTCCTGCTATCCTTTCTGAACGGGAAGAATCTCTCTACCTCTATCCTATCCATCCCTTTCATTATCTTATACGTCTCTATAAGATCCCCCCTCATCCTTCTAAACTCCAATGAGTACAGACCCAGTCTATTTAGTCTCTCCTCATAGTTCAACCCCCTCAACTCCGGAATCAGCCTAGTAAACCTCCTCTGCACTCCCTCCAAGGCCAAAATATCCTTGCGTAAGTGCGGCGACCAAAACTGCACACAGTACTCCAGCTGCGGCCTCACCAATGCCCTATACAGTTGCAGCAAGACCTCCCTACTTTTATATTCAATCCCCCTCACTATAAAGGCCAGCATCCCATTCGCCTTCCTGACCACCTGCTGCACCTGCAGACTGGGTTTTTGCGACTCATGCACAAGGACCCTGAGGTCCCTCTGCACCGTAGCCTGCTGCACTCTCTCTCTCTCTGTGTCTCTCTCTGTCTCTGTCTCTCTGTCGCTCTCTCTGTCTCTCTCTTTCTCTCTGCCTCTCACTCTCTCTCACACACACTCTGTCTCTCTCTCTCTCTCTGTCCCTCACTCTCTCTCACTCTGTCACTCTCTCACTCTGTCTCTCTCACTCACACTGTCTCACTATCGCTCACTCTGTCTCTCTCTCACTCTCTCTCACTCTGACTGTCTCTCTCTGTCACTCTCTCTCTGTCTCTCTCTGTCTCACTCTGTCTCTCCCTCTGTCTCTCTCCCTCTGTCTCTCTCCCTCTGTCTCTCTCACTCTGTCTCTCTGTCTCTCTCTCTCTGTCTCTCTCACTCTGTGTCTCTCTGTCTCTCTCTCTCTGTCACCCTCTCTCTCTCTCTCTCGCCCACTATGTGTCACTCTCGCTCTGTCTCTGTCTCTCTCTATCTCTCTCAAATTCTGTCTCTCTCACTCGCTGTCTCCCTCTCTCTCATTCTCTGTCTCACTCTCCGTATCTCTCTCTCTCACTCTCCCTGTCTCTCTCTCTCTCAGTCTCTCACTTTGTCTGTCTGTCTATCTCTCTCACACACTCTGTCTCTCTCTCTCTCTCTCACTGTCTCTGTCTCTCTCTCTCTCTCTGTCTCTCTCTCCCTCTGTCTCTCGCCCTCTGTCTCTCTCTCCCTGTCTCTCTCTCTCTGTCTCTCTCTCTCTCTCTCCCTCTGTCTCTCTCACTCTGTCTCTCTCACCTGTCTCTCTGTCTCTCTCTCTCTGTCACCCTCTCTCTCTCTCGCCCACTATGTGTCACTCTCACTCTGACTCTGTCTCTCTCTATCTCTCTCAAATTCTGTCTCTCTCACACTCTGTCTCCCTCTCTCTCATTCTCTGTCTCACTCTCTGTATCACTCTCTCACTCTCTCTGTCTGTCTCTCTCTCTGTCTCTCTGTCTCTCACTTTGTCTGTCTGTCTATCTCTCTCGCACACTCTGTCTCTCTCTCTCTCTCACTGTCTCTATCTCTCTCTCTCTGTGTCTCTCACTCTGTCTGTCTCTGTCACTCTCTCTCTCTCCTTGTCTCTGTCTCTCTCTCTGTCTCTCTCTCTCTCTCTCTCTCCCTCCCTCTCTCTCTCTCTCTCTCTGTCTCTCTTTCTTTCTCTCTCTCTCTGTCTCTCTCTCTCTCTCTCTGTCTGTCACTCGGTCACTCTCCCTCTCCTTGTCTCTGTCTCTCTCTCTCTGTCCATCTCTCTCTCTCTCTCTCACTCTCTGCATCTCTCGCTCTCTGTCTCTGTCTCTCTGTCTCTCTCTCTCTCTCTCTCACTCCTTGTCTCTGTCTCTCTCTCCCTATGTGTCTCTCTCTGTCCCTCTCGCTCTCTCCCTCTGTCTCTCCCTCTCTCTGTCTCTCACTCTCTGTCTCCCACTCTCTTACTCTCTCTCTCTCTCTCAGTCTCTGTCTCTCTATCTCTCTCTCACTCTCTCTGTCACTCTCGCTCACTCTCTGTCTCTCTATCTTTCTCTCTCTCACTCTCTCTGTCTCTCTCTCTCTCTCCCCCGTCTCTGTCTCTCTCTCCCTCTTGTCTCTCCCTGTCCCTCTCGCTCTGTCTCTCTCTCTCACTCTCTGTGTCTCTCGCTCTGTCTGACTCTGTATCTCTGACACTCTCTCTCACTCCTTGTCTGTTTCTCTCTCTATGTCTCTCTCTATCTCTCTCCCTCTCTCTCTCACTCTCTGACTCTCTCTCTCTCTGCCTCTCCAACTCTCAGTCTCCCTCGCTCTCACTCTCTCTGTCTCACTCTCCATCTCTCTCTCTCTCTCTGTCTCTCTCTCTCTGTTTCTCTCTCTCTCTTTCACTCTCTGTTTCTCGCTCTGTCTGCCTCTGTCTCTCTGTCACTTTCTGTCACTCCTTGTCTCTCTCTCTCTCTTCCTCTGTGTGTCTTTCTCTCTCACTCACTCTCTCCCTCTGTCTCTCTCTCTGTCTCTCTGTCTCTATGTCTCTCTCTCTGTCTCTCTCTCTGTCTCTCTCACTCTAACTCTATCTTTCTCTCTGTCACAACACTGTCACTCTCTCTCTCCTTGTCTCTGTCTCTCTCTCTCTGTCTCCGTCTCTCTCTGTCTCTCTCTCTGTCTCTCGCTCTCTGTCTCTGTCTCACTCTCTGAGTCTCTCGCTATCTCTCTCTGTATGTCTCTCCATCTGTCTCTCTGTCTCTGTCCCTCTCTCTCTCTTTCACTCTCTGTGTCTCTCGCTCTGTCTGTCTCTGACTCTCTGTCACTCTCTGTCACTCCTTGTCTCTGTCTCTCTTCCTCTGTGTCTCTCTCTCTCTCACTCACTCTCTCCCTCTGTCTCTCTCACTCTCTGACTCTCTCACTCTCACTCGGTCTCTCTCTGTCTCACTCACTCTCTGTCTTCCTCTCTCTCTCTGCCTGTCTGTCTGTCTCTCTCTCTCTCGAACTGTCTCTCTCTGTCACTCTCTCTCCTTGTCTCTGTCTCTCTCTCTCCCTCTGTCTCTCTCTGTCTCTGTCTCTCTCTGTCTTTCTCCCTGTCTCTCTCTCTCTCTCCCTGTCTCTCTCTCTCGCTGTCTGTCTCTCTCTCTCACTCACTGTGTCTCTCGCTCTGTCTGACTCTGACTCGCTGTCACTCTCTCTCCTTGTCTCTGTCTCTCTCTCCCTCTGTCTCTCTCACTCTCTGTCTCTCTCTCTCTCACTCTCTCAGTCTCTCTCTCTCTCTCCCTGTCTCTCTGCCTGCCTGTCTGTCTCTCTCACTCTCTCTGTCTCTCACTCTCTCTCAGTCTCTCTCTCTCTCTCTCTCTCGCTCTGTCTCTCTCTCTCTGTCTCTCTCTCTGTCTCTCTATCTGTCTCTCTCTGTCACACTCTCTCTCCCCTTGTCTCTGTCTCTCTCTCCCTCTGTCTCTCTTTGTCTCTGTCTCTCTCCCTGTCCCTCTCTCTCTCTGTGTCTCTCTCACTCTCCGTGGCTCTCGCTCTGTCTGACTCTGTCTCTCTGTCACTCTCTGTCACTCCTTGTCTCTGTCGCTCTCTCTCTCAGTCTCTCTCTCTCTCTCTATCTCTC
This sequence comes from Carcharhinus amblyrhynchos, assembly GCF_965287045.1. Taxonomy (NCBI): domain Eukaryota; kingdom Metazoa; phylum Chordata; class Chondrichthyes; order Carcharhiniformes; family Carcharhinidae; genus Carcharhinus; species Carcharhinus amblyrhynchos. Next base: position 42,945 of record NW_027649849.1, on the reverse strand, counting down.
TCCCTCTCACTCTGTCTCTCTCTCTCTCTCCCACTCTGTCTCATTCTCTCTCTGTCTCCCTCTCTCTCACTCTCTCTGTCTCTGTCTCTCTTTCTCTCAGTCACTCTGAATCTCTCTCTTTGTCTGTCAGTGCGACACCCTCTCACTCTCTGTCTCTCTCTCTCTCTCACTGTGTCTGTCTCTCTTTTTCTGTGTCTCTCTCACTCTCCCTCTCTTTCACTCTGTCTCTCTGTCACTCTCTCTCTCTCTCTCTCTGTCTCTCTCTGTCATTGGCTCTCTCTGTCTCTCGCTCTGTATGTCTCTGCCTCTCTGTCACTCGCTCTCACTCCTTGTCTCTGTCTCTCTCTCTGTCTCTCAACCTCTCTCCTCTCTGTCTGTTTGTCTCTCATTGTCTCTGTCTCTCTCTCTCTCTGTCTCCCTCTCTGTCTCTCTCTCTCTATCTCTCACTCTCTCTCACTCTCTCTCTCTCTGTCTCTCTCTCTCTGTCTGACTCTCTGTCACTCTCTCTCTCCTTGTTTCTGTCTCTCTTTCTCTGTCTGTCTGTCTCTCTCTCTCTCTCTGAGTCTCTCGCTCTCTGTCTCTGTCTCTCTGTCACTCTCTCTCACTCCTTGTCTCTGTCTCTCTCTCCCTCTGCGTCTCTGTCTGTCTCTCTCTCTACCTCTGTCACTCTCTCTCTCTGTCTCTTTCTTTCTCTCTCTCTGAATCTCTCTCTCAATATGTCTCACTCTCTCGCTCTCCCTCTCTCTCTCTCCCTCTGTCACTCTCTCTCACTCTGTCTCTCAATCTCTGTCTCTCTCTCTCTCTGTCTCTCTCTCTCTCTCTCTCTGGCTCTCTCACTCTCTGTCTGTGTCTCTCTCACACACTCTCTCTCTCTCTGCCTCTGTCTCTCTCTCCCTCTGCCTCTCTGTCTGTCTTTCTCTCTCTCCCTCCCTCTGTCTTCCTCTCTCGCTGTCTCAATGTCTCCCTCTCTCTCTGTCTCTCTCTCTCTCTGTCTCTCTCTCTCTCTCTCACTCTGTCTCTCTCTATGTATGTATGTATGGATTGAGGGTAATCTAGGAAATTGGATCAGGAATTGGCTAGCAGATAGGAGACAGAGGGTGGTGGTTGATGGTAAATATTCGTCATGGAGTTCGGTTACGAGTGGTGTGCCTCAGGGATCTGTTTTGGGGCCACTGCTGTTTGTAATTTTTATTAATGATCTGGATGAGGGTATAGTTGGGTGGATTAGTAAGTTTGCTGATGACACCAAAGTCGGAGGTGTGGTAGATTGTGAGGAAGGGTGTCATAGTTTGCAGGGTGACTTAGAAAGGTTGCAGAGCTGGGCCGCGAGGTGGCGGATGGAGTTTAATGTGGAGAAGTGTGAGGTAATTCATTTCGGTAGGAATAACAGATGTGTTGAGTATAGGGCTAACGGGAGGACTTTGAATAGTGTGGATGAGCAGAGGGATCTAGGTGTATGTGTACATAGATCCCTGAAAGTTGGGAATCAAGTAGATAAGGTTGTTAAGAAGGCGTACGGTGTCTTGGCGTTTATTGGTAGGGGGATTGAATTTAGGAGTCGCAGCGTCATGTTGCAACTGTACACAACTCTGGTGCGGCCGTACTTGGAGTACTGTGTGCAGTTCTGGTCCCCACATTACAGGAAGGATGTAGAGGCTTTGGAGAGGGTGCAGAGGAGGTTTACCAGGATGTTGCCTGGTATGGAGGGGAGGTCCTATGAGGAGAGACTGAGAGATTTGGGGTTGTTTTCGCTGGAAAGAAGGCGGCTAAGAGGGGATCTTATTGAAACATATAAGATGATTATAGGTTTAGACAGGGTAGATAGTGATAGCCTTTTTCCTAGGATGGAGAAAGCTAGCACGAGGGGGCATGGCTTTAAATTAAGGGGGGGTAGTTATAGGACTGATGTCAGGCGTAGGTTCTTTACCCAGAGGGTGGTGAGGGACTGGAATGCCCTGCCAGCTGCAGTTGTAAATGCGCCTAGTTTGGGGGCGTTTAAGAGATCTGTGGATAGGTTTATGGATGAAATGGGATTGGTTTAGATTAGTGGGTTAGTGTTGTTTTTTTTTAAAAGCTGGTCGGCGCAACATTGTGGGCCGAAGGGCCTGTTCTGCGCTGTAATGTTCTATGTTCTATGTTCTATTACTCTCTCCCTGTCACTCTCTCTCTCTGTCTCTCTCTCTCTCTCTTAATCTATCGCTCTCAGTCTGTCTTTCTCTCTGTCTCTGTCTGTCACTCTCTCTGTCTCCTTCTTTCTGTCTCTCTCTCTGTGTTTCTCTCTGCCTCTGTCTCTCTCTCTCTCACACACTCCCTCTGTCTCTCTCTCTCCCTCTCTCACTCTCTGTATCTCTCTCTCTGTCTCTGTCTCTCTCTCTCTCTCCCTCACTCTCTCTCTCACTCTCTGTCTCTCTCTCTCACTCTGTCTCTCTCTCTTTCTCTCTCAATCTCTGTCTCTCTCTCTCTCTCACTCACTCTTCTGTCTCTCTGTCTCTCACTCACTGTCTTTCAGTCTCTCTCTCTCTCTCATCTCTCTCTCTCTGTCTCTGTCTCTCTGGCACTCTCTCTCTCCTTGTCTCTGTCTCTCCCTCCCTCTGTCTGTCTGTCTCTCTCTCTCTGTCTCTCTCTCTCTCTCTGTCACTCCTTCTGTCTGTCTGTCTCTCCCTCTCTGTCTCTCTCTCTCTCTCCCTCTGCCTCTCTGTCTCTCTGTTTCTCTCTCTGTCTCACTCCCTGTCTCTCGCCCTCTCGGACTCCAGCTCTCGCTGTCTCTCTCCCCCTCCTCTCGCTGTCTCTCTCTCTCCATTTATGTCTCTCTCTCGCTCACACTGTCTCTCTCCCTCTGTCTATCTCCCTCTATCTCTCTTTGTCTCTCTCTCTCTCCCTCACTCTGTCTCTCCTTCAGTTAATCTCTCACTCTCTGTCTCTTTGTATCTCACTCTGTCTCTCACTCTGTCTCTGTCTCTCTCTCTCCCTCTCTCTGTCTCTCTCTCTCTGTCTCTCTCTCTCTCCCACTATCTCTCTGTCTGTCTCTCCCTTTCTCTCTCCCTCTGTCTTCCTCTCTCTCTTTCTCAATGTCTCCCTCTCTGTCTCTCTACCTCTCTGTCTCTGTCTCTCTCTCTCTCGTTGTATCTCTCTCCCTCTCTGTCTCTCCCTCTCACACTGTCTCTCTCTCTGTCACTCTCTCTCTCTATCTCTCTCTGTATCTTTCTCTCTCCCTCTGTCTCTCTCTCTCTCCGTCTCAGTCTGTTTCTCCCTCTGTCTCACTCTCTCTCCCTCTGTTAATCTCTCACTCTCTCTGTCTCTCTCACTCTGTCTCACTCTCGGTCACTCATTCTGTCTCTGTCTCTGTCTCTCTCTTTTTTTCTCTCTCTGTTTCTCGCTCTGTCTCTCACTCTCTCTCTCTCTCTCTCTCTCTCTGTCTCTCTCTCTGTCTCTCCCTCTCACCCTCTCTCTCTGTCTCACTCTCTATCTCTCTCTCTGCATCTCTCTCTCTCTCTATCTCTCTCTCTCTCTCTGTCTCCCCCCTCACTCTCTCTCTCTCTCTGTCTCACTCTCCGTCTCTATCTCTCTGTTTCTCTCTCTCTGTCTCTCTGTCTCTCTCTGTCTCTCTCTGTCTCTGTCTCTCCCTCTCACTCTCTCTCTCTCCCTCTCTCTGTCTATCACCCGGTTTCTCGCTCTGTCTCTCTCTCTCGCCCCAACTGCCTCTCTGTCAGTCTCTCTCTTTCTCTCCCCCTCTCTCTTCCTCTCTCGCTGTCTCACTGTCTCCCTCTGTGTCTCTCTCTCTGTCTCTTTCTCACTCTGTCTCTCTCCCTCTCTCTCTTTCTCCCTCTGTCTCTCTGTCTGTCTGTCTCACTCTCTGTCTCTGTCTCTCTCTCTGTCTCTCTCTCTCTCTCTCTCACTCTGTCTCTCTGTCTGTCTCTCTCCCTCTGTCTCTCGATCTGCCTCTCACTCTCTGTCTCTCACTCTCTGTCTCTATCTCTCTCTCTGTCACTCACTCTGTATCTCTCTCACTCTGTATCTGTCTCACTCTCTCTCTCTCCCTCTGCCTCTCTCTCACTCTCTCTGTCTAAAAAATTAGGGACCTTGCGGTGAAGGATCCTCTTGGAGAGAGTGATCATTGTATGGTGGAGTTTCTGGTGCAGATGGAGGAGGAGAAAGTGGGTTCCCGGACACGCGTCCTTTGTTTGAACAGAGGGGAGTACGGTAGGATGAGAGAAGAATTGGCGAATGTGGACTGGGGGAGCGCGTTGGAAGGTAGGTCTGCTGAGGAACAGTGGAGGATCTTTAAGGAGATCTTTCTTGGTGCTCAGCAGAAATTTATTCCGATGGTTAAAAAGGACAGTAGGAGGAGAGGTAATAAGCCGTGGATAACGAAGGAGGTGAAGGAAAGTGTTAAATTAAAAGCGGAGGAATTTAGAGTAGCTAAGAGTAGTGGGCGAAAAGAGGATTGGGAAAGGTTTAAATGTCAACAAAGATTGACAAAGAAGTTGATAAAGAAGGGTAGGAGAAGCTATGAAGCTGGGCTAGCACTTAATATAAAAAAGGATAGCAAGAGTTTTTATAAATATATAAAAAGGAAGAGGCTGGCTAGGGTGAACGTTGGTCCTTTAGAGGATGAGAAAGGGGACCTAGTGGTAGGGGATGGGGATATGGCTAAGGTATTAAATAACTTTTTTGTTTCTGTCTTCACGGAGGAGGACGTGAATAATTTGCCGGGTGTTAGCGATGGAAAGGTGGTAGGACTGGAGGGTCTTAATGACATTACTGTTACTAGACAGGTGGTGCTCGACAGACTGGAGGGGCTGATTGTGGACAAGTCCCCAGGACCGGATGGAATGCACCCGAGGGTTCTGAAAGAAATGGCAGAGGTTATAGTGGATGCCTTGGTGGTTATTTTCCAGACGTCGCTGGATTCCGGGGAAGTGCCGGAAGATTGGAAAACGGCTAATGTTACGTCGTTGTTTAAGAAGGGTGCCAGGCAAAAGACGGGGAATTATAGGCCGGTTAGTTTAACGTCTGTGGTAGGTAAAATGTTAGAATCCATCATTAAGGAGGAAATTGCGAGGCATCTTGAAGGGAATTGCTTGATAGAGCAGACGCAACACGGTTTCATTAAAGGGAAGTCGTGTCTGACAAATTTACTGGAGTTCTATGAGGATGTGTCTAGGGCAGTGGATAGAGGAGAGCCGGTGGATGTGGTCTTTCTGGATTTTCAGAAGGCGTTTGACAAGGTACCTCACAAGAGGTTATTGCAGAAGGTCAGGGGACATGGAGTTGGGGGTAGGGTGTTAGCGTGGATAGAGGATTGGTTGTCAAATAGGAGGCAGAGAGTGGGGGTCAATGGGTGCTATTCGGATTGGCGGTTGGTGACTAGTGGGGTGCCCCAGGTGTCGGTGCTGGGGCCTCAGCTATTTACCATTTATATAGATGATCTGGAGGAGGGAACCGAGTGCAGGGTGTCGAAATTTGCTGATGACACCAAGATTGGGGGAAAGGCAAATTGTGCGGAGGGTGTGGAGAGTCTGCAGAAGGATCTAGACAGGCTGGGCGAATGGGCCAGGAAATGGCAAATGGAATTTAATGTTGGCAAGTGTGAGGTGGTCCACTTTGGTAGGAAGAATGGTAGGAAGGACTATTACTTACGGGGCGAAAAACTGCAGCAGGCGACGGTGCAGAGGGACCTCGGGGTACTTGTGCATGAGTCGCAAAAACCCAGCTTGCAGGTGCAGCAGGTGGTCAGGAAGGCGAATGGGATGCTGGCCTTCATAGCGAGGGGGATTGAATATAAAAGTAGGGAGGTCTTGCTGCAGCTGTATAGGGCATTGGTGAGGCCGCAGCTGGAGTACTGTGTGCAGTTTTGGGCGCTGCACCTGTGCAAGGATATTTTGGCCCTGGAGGGAGTGCAGAGGAGGTTTACTAGGCTGATACCGGAGTTGAGGGGATTGAGCTATGAGGAGAGGCTGAATAAACTAGGCTTGTACTCGTTAGAGTTTAGAAGAATGAGGGGAGATCCCATTGAGACGTATAAGATGATGAATGGGATGGATAGGATAGAGGTGGAGAGACTCTTCCCGCTCAAAAAAGACAGTAGGACTAGGGGGCACAGCCTCAAGATAAAGGGGAGGCGGTTTAGAACGGAGTTGAGGAGGAACTTCTTCACTCAAAGGGTGGTGAATCTCTGGAATTCTCTGCCCGTTGAAGTGGTGGAGGCTGCCTCGCTAAATATTTTTAAGAAGCGGGTTGATGGGTTCTTGATAAGAGAGGGGATTAAGGGTTATGGGGAGAGGGCGGGAAAGTGGAACTGAGCCACGACAGATCAGCCATGATCATATTGAGTGGCGGGGCAGGCTCAAAGGGCTAGATGGCCTACTCCTGCTCCTATTTCTTACGTTCTTATGTTCTTTCTTATGTCTCAATCTCTCTGTCTCTTTCACTCTCTCTCTCTCTGTCCTTCACTCCCTCTGTCTCTCTCTCTCTGTCTTTCCCTCACTATCTCGCTGTCTCTCTTTATCTCTCTGTCTCTCTCTCACGCTCTCTCTCTCTCACTCTGTCTCTCACTCTGTCTCTGTCTGTCTCTCTCTCTCTGTCTCTCTCTCTGTCTGTCTGTCTCTCTCTCTCTCTCTCACCCACTCTGTCTCTCTAACTCTCTATCTCTCTGTCTCTCTGTCTGTCACTCTGTTTCTCTCTCTCTCACTCTGTCTCCCTGTCACTCTCAGATGCTCTCTCTCTCTCTCTCTCTCTCTGCCTGTCTCTCTGTCTCTCTCTCTCCGTCTCTCCCTCTCACTCTCTCACTCTTACACTCTCTCTCTGTCTCTCTCTCTGTATCTCCGTCTCACTCTCTCTCTCACCTCTCTGTCTCTCTCTCTCTCTGTCTCTCTATCTCTCTTTCTCTCTCCCTCTCACTCTATCTGTCTCTCTCTCTCACCCTCTCTCTCTCTCTGTCTCTCACTCTATTTCTCTCTCACTCTGTCTCTCTCTGTGTTTCTCTCTCACTCACTCTCTCTCTGTCATTCTGTCTCCCTGTCAGTTTCTGACACTGCGTCTCTCTCTGACACTCTGATAAGCTGAGATTCTGAGACGCAGAGAATCTGAGATTCAGGGACTCTGAGACGCAGAGACCCTGAGAGGCAGAGAGACAGAGACTCTGAGACGCAGAGGATCTGAGACGCAGACACTCAGACACTGAGAGTCTGAGACGCAGAGACTCTGAGATGCTGATACGCTGAGATTCTGAGACGCAGAGAATTTGAGACGCAGACACTCTGAGACGAAGAGACGCAGAGATGCAGAGTCTCTGAGACTCTGAGACACAGAGAATCTGTGACGCAGAGAAGCAGAGACTCTGATATGCTGAGATTCTGAGACGCAGAGAATCTGAGACACAGAGACCCTGACACGCAGAGATGCAGAGATTCTGAGATGCAGAGACCCTGAGACGCAGAGACCCTGAGACGCAGAGACTCTGAGACGCAGAGACTCTGATACGCAGAGATGCAGAGACTCAGAGAACCAGAGACTCTGAGATGCAGAGACTCTGATACGCAGAGATGCAGAGACTCAGAGAAGCAGAGACTCTGAGATGCAGAGACTCTGATACGCAGAGATGCAGAGACTCAGAGAAGCAGAGACTCTGAGACTCTGAGATGCAGAGAATCTGAGACTCTGAGACGCTGTGACTCTGAGATGCTGAGACTCTGGGACGCAGAGACTCTTAGACTCTGAGACACAGAGACACTTAGACTCTGAGACGCTGAGACTCTGAGACGCTGAGAGTCTGAGATGCTGACAATCTGAGACGCAGAGACTCTGAGACACAGAGACGCAGAGACTCTGAGACTCTGAGACGCAGAGACTCTGAGATGCAGAGACTCTGAGACGCAGAGACTCTGAGACGCAGAGACCCAGAGACGTAGAGACTCTGAGACACTGAGACTCTGAGACGCTGAGAGTCTGATACGCTGAGATTCTGAGACGCAGAGAATCTGAGGCGCAGAGACCCTGAGACGCAGGGACCCTGAGACGCAGAGACGCAGAACATAGAACATAGAACACTACAGCACAAACAGGCCCTTCGGCCCACGAGTTGCGCCGATCACATCAACACCTACCAATCTATAGACCTATCTATAACCCCCAATCCCATAAAACCCCATATACTCATCTAGAAGTCTTTTAAAAGACCCCAGCGAGTTCGCCTCCACCACCACTGACGGCAGCCGATTCCATTCACTCACCACCCTCTGAGTGAAATACTTACCCCTAACATCACTTCTGTGCTTTCCTCCCCGCACCTTAAATCTGTGTCCTCTCGTAGCGACCATTTCAACCCGGGGAAATAACCTCTGAGAATCCACCCTATCTATTCCTCTCAACATTTTGTAAACTTCTATCAGGTCGCCTCTCAACCTTCGTCTCTCCAGGGAAAGGAGTCCCAGCTCCGTCAATCTAACTTCATAAGGCATGCCTCCCAGTCCAGGCAACATCCTTGTAAATCTCCTCTGTACCCTTTCAATAGCTTCTACATCTTTCCTATAGTGAGGCGACCAGAACTGCGCACAGTACTCCAAATGAGGCCTGACAAGGGTCTTATAAAGTTGCAGCATTACCTCCCGACTCCTAAACTCAATCCCTCGATTAATGAAGGCCAGTACACCATACGCCTTCTTGACCACATCCTCCACCTGCGAGGCCGATTTAAGAGTCCTGTGGACCCGGACCCCAAGATCCTTCTGCTCTTCAACACTACTAAGACTCCTGCCCTTGATAGTGTACTCGTTCATCCCGTTGGTTCTGCCAAAATGGACGACTACACATTTATCCGCGTTGAAGTCCATCTGCCACTTCTCCGCCCAGTCCTGCATCCTATTTATGTCCTGCTGCAAGTTTTGACATCCTTCCAGACCATCCACAACACCACCGACCTTCGTGTCATCAGCGAACTTACTTACCCATCCCTCCACTTCCTCATCCAGGTCATTTATGAAAATGACAACAGCAAGGGTCCTAGAACAGATCCCTGGGGCACTCCACTGGTGACTGACCTCCATTCAGAAAAAGACCCATCCACAACCACTCTCTGCCTTCTGCAGGCAAGCCAGTTCTGGATCCACAAGGCCAAAGGCCCTTGGATCCCATGCCCTCTCACCTTCGCAAGAAGTCTTGCATGGGGGACCTTATCAAACGCCTTGCTGAAGTCCATGTACACCATGTCCACGGCACTTCCTTCGTCAATGTGTTCAGTCACATTATCGAAGAACTCAACTAGGCTCGTAAGGCACGACCTGCCCTTGACAAATCCATGCTGACTATTCCTGATCATGTCAAACCTCTCCAAATGCTCGTAAATCTTGTCCCTCAGAAGCCTCTCCATCAGCTTACCAACCACTGAGGTCAGACTCACCGGTCGGTAATTTCCCGGGCTATCTCTGTTCCCTTTCTTGAAAATAGGAACTACATCTGCAATCCTCCAATCTTCCGGAACCTCTCCTGTCTCCATTGACGATGCAAAGATCATCGCCAGGGGCTCTGCAATCACTTCCCTCGCCTCCCACAGTATCCTGGGGTACATCCCATCTGGTCCCGGCGACTTATCTATCTTGATAGAATTCAGAAGTTCTAACACATCCTCCACCTTAATATCCACATACTCAATCTTTTCCATCTGCTGCAAATCCGTAGCAAAATCTCCCAGATCAGCTTCCACCGTGAATACTGAGGCGAAGTACTCGTTAAGCACCTCTGCCATTTCTTCCGGTTCCACACAGACCTTACCCCCTTCACCTTTTATAGGTCCTATCCCTTCTCTTCTCATCCTTTTACCTTTCACATATTTATAAAAGGCCTTGGGATTCTCCTTAATCTTACCCGCCAAGGTCTTCTCATGACCCCTTCTGGCTCTCCTAATTTCCCTTTTAAGCTCCTTTCTACAATCCTTATACTCCTCAAGATCCTTAACCTCTCCTAGTTCCCTGGACTCTTTGTACACCTTCCCTTTCCTCCTGACTAGGTTCACCACAGCCTTCGTGCACCACGGTTCCCGCGACCTACCAAAACCCCCTTGTCTCATCGGAACGTTGTCGTGCAGAGCTCCAGACAAACATTCCTTGAATATCCGCCACCTTCCTTCGGTACTTTTCCCTAAGAACACCTCCTTCCAGTTTATTTGTCCAAGTAACTTCCTGACTTCTTCGTATCTCCCCTTACTCCAGACAAACACCTTCCTAGCCAGCCTGATCCTATGTCGTTCCAATGCAATTGTGAAGGAGATAGAATTATGGTCACCATTCCCAAGATGCTCTCCTACCGAGAGATCCATCACCTGCCCTGGTTCCTTAGCCAGCACCAGGTCAAGTACAGCCTCTCCCCTCGTAGGCTTATCCACATACTGTGTCAGGAAACCTTCCTGAACACACTTAACAAACTCCTCCCCATCCAAACCCCTTACCCTAGGGATATTCCAGTCGATGTTTGGGAAATTGAAGTCTCCCATCACGACAACTCTGTTATTAATACATCTCTCCAGAATCTGTTTCCCTATCTGCACTTCAACTTCCCTGTCACTATTGGGTGGCCTATAGAATACACCCAGCAAAGTTTTCGACCCTTTGCTGTTCGTAACTTCCACCCACAGAGACTCTGTAGATAGTCCCTCCACGGCATCCTCTTTCTCTGCAGCCATGACACTGTCCCTGATCAACAGTGCCACTCCACCACCTCTTCTGCCACCCTCCCTGTCCTTCCTGAAGCACCTGAAGCCTGGCACCTGAAGTACCCAGTCCTGTCCCTGAGACATCCATGTCTCCGTAATGGCCACCACATCACAATCCCAAGCAGCAATCCACGCCCTAAGCTCATCTACCTTATTCACTACACTCCTTGCATGAAAATATATACACTTCAGCCCCTCAGTCTGGGCATTTCCCTTCTCCACCCCCTGTCTAACCTCCCTCTCATACTGCCTGCGGTCCTCCCCTACCTGGGAGCTAACCTCCTCCGTCCCAGTCTCCCCATCACAATTCCCTCCCCCCATCCTTTCTAGTTTAAAGTCCCCCCGGTAGCCTTAGCCAGTCTTCCCACCAAGATATTAGTCCCCCTGGGATTTAAGTGCCACCCGTCTTTACGGTACAGGTCCCACCTACCCCTAAAGAGGTCCCAGTGATCTAGAGATCTATTGAGAGGGTACAGAGGAGATTTACAAGGATGTTGCCTGGATTGGGAGGCATGCCTTATGAAGTTAGGTTGAGGGAGCTGGGACTCTTTTCCCTGGAGAGACGAAGGTTGAGAGGCGACCTGATAGAAGTTTACAAAATGTTGAGAGGAATAGATAGGGTGGATTCTCAGAGGCTATTTCCCCAGGTTGAAATGGTCGCTAAGAGAGGACACAGATTTAAGGTGCGGGGAGGGAGGTTCAGAAGTGATGTTAGGGGTAAGTTTTTCACTCAGAGGGTGGTGAGTGAATGGAATCGGCTGCCGTCAGTGGTGGTGGAGGCGAACTCGCTGGGGTCTTTTAAAAGACTTCTGGATGAGTATATGGGGTTTAATGAGATTGAGGGTTATAGATAGGTCTGTAGGTTGGTAGGTGTTGATGTGATCGGCGCAACTCGTGGGCCGAAGGGCCTGTTTGTGCTGTAGTGTTCTATGTTCTATGTTCTAGGAACCGAAATCCCTGCCCTCTGCTCCAGTCCCTCAGCCACGCATTCACCCTCTACCTCATTCCATTTCTTCCCTCATTCTCCCGTGGCACAGGCAGCAATCCTGAGATTACTACCTTCGCTTTTCTCTTCCTCAGCTGCCTACCCAGTTCCCTATAGTCCCTTTTCATGAGTGCCTCCCTCTTCTTGCCTACGTCAGTAGTACCTATATGTACTACAACCTCTGGTTCCTCACCGTCCCCTTTCAGGATGTCTGGGACACGCCCAGAGACATCCCGAATCCCAGCCCCAGGGAGACAAACCAACATCCGCGATTCCCGTCTACGTCCACAAAAACGCCTGTCCCCGCCCCTCACTGTGGAGTCCCCTATTAACACTACCTTTCTGCTTCCCTTTTTGATTTTTTGGCTCACTGGCTCAGCTCCAGAGACCTGGCCACCGCTTCCTCCCTCAGATGAGCTGTCCCCCCCAGTAGTACTCAGGCCGGAGTACTTATTTTGAAGGGGGACATCCACCGGAGTGCTCTCCATCACCCGTGGTTTCCCCTTCCTAATAGTTACCCAAGTGCCCTCATCCCGTTGCCCTGGTGTGACTACTTGCTGATAGCTCCTATCTATAACCTCCTCACTCTCCCTAACTAGCCGAAGGTCCTCGAGCTGCATTTGCAGCTCCTTAACCTGGTTTCGTAGGGCCTGCAGCTCCACACACCGAGCACAGGTGTGGATGTCTGGGAGACCAGGAGCTTCCAAGACCTCCCACATGTTGCATTGGCAACAACATACAGGTCTCACACCCATACTTGCCCCTTTTAGCAACCCAGAGGAAAAAGTAAAAAAAAACTTATAAAAACTTAAAAACAGAGACCCAGAGACTCTGAGACGCAGAGTCAATGCACGTCAGAATCTCTGCATCTCTCCATCTCTGCATCTCAGTGTCTCTGTCTCAGATTCTCTGTGTCTCAGAATCTCAGCGTATCAGAGTCTCTGCGTCTCAGATTGTCTGTGTCTCAGATTCTCAGAGTCTCAGAGACTCTGTGTCTCTGCGTCTCAGAGTCTAAGAGTCTCAGCGTCTCAGAGACTCTGCATCTCTGCATCTCAGAGTCACTGCATCTCTGCGTCTCTGCGTCACTGCGTCTCAGAGACTCTGTGCTTCAGAGTCTCTGTGTCTCTGCATCTCAGAGTCTCTGCATCTTTGCGTCTCTGCGTCTCTGCATCTCAGAGTCTCTGTGCCTCTGCGTCTCAGAGTCTCTGCGTCTCTGCATCTCAGAGTCTCTGCATCTCAGAGTCTCTGCATCTCAGAGTCTGTGAGTCACTGCATCTCAGAGACTCAGCGTCTCAGAGTCTCAGCGTCTCAGAGTCTCAGAGTCTCTGCGTCTCAGGGTCTCTGCGTCTCAGGGTCTCTGCGTCTAAGCGTCTCTGCGTCTCAGAGTCTCTGCATCACAGAATCTCTGCATCCTGCTTCTCAGACTCTCTGAGTCTCTGCATCTCAGAGTCTGTGAGTCACTGCATCACAGAGACTCAGAATCTCAGAGTCTCAGCGTCTCAGCGTCTCTGCGTCTTTGCGTCTCTGCATCACAGAATCTCTCCGTCTCAGAGTCTCTGCGTCCTGCGTCTCAGAGTCTCTGCCTCAAATTTTCACATTCTCAGAGACTCTGCGTCTCAGAGTCCCTGCGTCTCCGCGTCTCAGCGTCTCTCCGTCTCTCCGTCTCAGAGTCTCTGCGTCTCAGTGTCTCTGCGTCTCAGAGTCTCTGCGTCCCAGTGTCTCTGCGTCTCAGAGTCTCTGTGTCTCAGTGTCAATGCGTCTCAGAGACTCTGCGTCTCAGTGTCTCAGAGTCTCAGCGTCACAGAGTCTCTGCGTCTCAGTTTCTCTGCATCTCAGTGTCTCTGCGTGTCAGTGTCTCTGCGTCTCATGGTCTTTGCGTCTCAGAGTCTCTGCGTGTCAGTGTCACTGCGTCTCTGCGTCTCAATGTCTCAGCGTCTCAGCGTCTCTGCGTCTCTGCGTCTCAGTGTCTCTGCGTCTCTGGGTCTCAATGTCTCTGCGTCTCAGTGTCTCTGTGTCTCTGAGTCTCAGAGTCTCTGCGTCTCAGTGTCTCAGCATCTCTGTGTCTCTGGGTCTCAGAGTTTCTGCATCTCAGTGTCTCTGCGTGTCATAGTCTCTGCGTCTCAGTGTCGCCGCATCTCTGCATCTCTGCCTTTCAGTGTCTCTGCGTTCAGAGTCTCTGCGTCTCTGCGTCTCAGTGACTCTGCGTCTCAGTGTCTCTGCGTCTCAGTGTCTCTGCGTCTCAGTGTCTCTGCATCTCTGCGTCTCTGAGTCTCTGCGTCTCAGAGTCTCTGCGACTCAGAGTCTCTTCATCTTAGTTTCTCTGCGTCTCAGTGTTTCTGCGTCTCAGCGTCTCAGAGTCTCTGCTCTCAGTGTCTCTGCGTCTCAGTGTCTTTGCGTCTTTGAGTCTCTGTGTCTCAGATTCTCAGAGTCTCTGCATCTCATTGTCTCCGCATCTCAGTGTCTCTGCGTCTCAGTGTCTCTGCGTCTCAGAGTCTCTGCGTCTTAGTTTCTCTGCGTCTCAGTGTCTAAGTGTCTCTGCGCCTCAGTGTCTCTGCGTTTCAGAGTCTCTGTGTCTCAGTGCCTCTGTGCCTCAGTGTCAGTGTGTCTCAGCGTCTCTGCGTCTCTTGGTCTATGCGTCTCAGTGTGTCTGCGTGTCAGTGTCTCAGAGTCTCAGAGTCTCTGTGTCTCAGTGTCTCTGCGCCTCCATGTCACTGCGTCTCAGAGTTTCTGCGTTTCAGCGTCTCTACGTCTCTGCGTCTCCGCGTCTCAGTGTCTCTGCGTCTCAGAGTCTCTGCGTCTCAGTGTCTCTGTGTCTCAGTGTCTCTGCGTCTCAGTGTCTCTGCGTCTCAGTGTCTCAGTGTCTCAGCGTCTCTGTGTCTCAGTGTCTCTGCGTCTCAGAGTCTCTGCGTCTCAGTGTCTCTGCGTCTCTGTGTCTCTGCGTCTCTGTGTCTCAGTGACTCTGCGTCTCAGTGATTCTGCGTCTCAGAGTGTCTGCGTGTCAGTGTCTCTGCGTCACAGAGTTCCTGCGCCTCAGAGTCTCTGTGTCTCTGACTCTCTGTGTCTCAGTGTCTCTCCGTCACAGAGCCTCTGCGTCTCAGAGTCTCTGCGCCTCAGAGTCTCTATGTCGGAGTGTCTCTGCGTCTCAGAGTCTCTGCGTCTCAGTGTCTCTGCGTCTCAGAGTCTCAGAGTCTCAGAGTCTCTGCGACTGAGTCTCTTCGTCTTAGTTTCTCTGCGTCTCAGAGTCTCTTCGTCTTAGTTTCTCTGCGTCTCAGAGTCTCTGCGTCTCAGCGTCTCTGCGTCTCAGTGTCTCTGCATCTCAGTGTCTCTGCGTCTCAGTGTCTCTGCGTCTCAGTGTCTCTGCGTCTCAGAGTCGCTGTGTCTCAGTGTCTCTGCGTCTCAGTGACTTTGCGTCTCAGTGTCTCTGCGTCTCAGTGTCTGTGCATCTCTGCGTCTCAGTGTCTGTGCGTCTCAGTGTCTGTGCGTCTCAGTGTCTTTGCGTCTCAGAGTCTCTGCGTCTCAGATTCTCAGAGTCTCTGCATGTCAGTGTCTCTGCATGTCATTGTCTCTGTGTCTCAGAGTCTCTGCGTCACAGTGTCTCTGCGTCTCTGCGTCACAGTGTCTCTGCGTCTCTGCGTCTCAGAGTCTCTGTGTCTCAGAGTCTCTGCGTCTCAGTGTCTCTGCGTCTCAAAGTCTCAGCGTCTCAGAGTCTCTGCGTCTCAGTGTCTTTGCATCTCTGCGTCTCTGGGTCTCTGCGTCTCAGAATCTCTTCGTCTTAGTTTCTCTGCGTCTCAGTGTCTCAGTGTCTCTGCGTCGCAGTGTCTCAGTGTCCCTGCTTCTCAGTGCCTCTGCGTCTTAGAGTCTCTGCGTCTCAGTGTCTCTGCGTTTCACTGTCTTTACGTCTCAGAGTCTCTGTGTCTCAGAGTCTCTGTGTCTCAGTGTCTCTGCGTCTCAGAGTCTCTGCGTCTCAGTGTCTCTGCGTCTCTGCATCTCAGAGTCTCTGCGTCTCATGACTCTGCGTCTCAGAGATTCTTCGTCTCAGAGCCTCAGCGTCTCAGAGTGTCTGCGTGTCATTGTCTCTGCATCTCAGAGTCTCTGCGTCTCAGTGTCTCTGCGTATCAGTGTCTCCGCGTCTCACTGTCTCTGCATCTCAGTTTCTCTGCGTCTCAGTGTCTCTGCGTCGCTGCGTCTCTGCGTCTCAGCGTCTCAGTGTCTCTGCGTCTCAGTGTCTCTGCGTCTCAGTGACACTGCGTCTCAGCGACTCTGCGTCTCAGTGTCTCTGCGTCTCAGTGTCTGTGCATCTCTGCGTCTCTGTGTCTCTGCGTCTCAGAGTCTCAGAGTCTCTGCGACTCAGAGACTCTTCGTCTTAATTTCTCTGCGTCTCAGAGACTCTGCTCTCAGTGTCTCTGCGTCTCAGTGTCTTTGCGTCTCAGAGTCTCTGCGTCTCAGATTCTCAGAGTCTCTGCATCTCAGTGTCTCTGTATCTCAGAGTCTCTGCCTGTCAGTGTCTCTGCGTTTTAGAGTCTCTGCGTCTCAGTGTCTCTGCGTGTCAGTGTCTAAGTGTCTCTGCGTCTCAGTGTCTCTGCGTCTCAGTGTCTCTGCGTCTCAGTGTCTCTGCATCTCAGTGTCTAAGTGTCTCTGCATCTCAATGTCTCTGCATCTCAGTATGTCTCTGTCTCAGAGTCTCTGCCTCTCAGTGTCTCTGCATCTCTGCGTCTCTGGGTCACTGCGTCTCAGAGTCTCAGTGAATCTGCGTCTCAGAGTCTCTTCATCTTAGTGTCTCTGCGTCTCAGCGTCTCAGTGTCTCTGCGTCTCTGCGTCTCAGTATCTCTGCGTCTTCGAGTCTCTGCGTCTCAGTGTCTCTGCGTCGCAGTGTCTCTGCTCTCAGTGTCTCTGCGTCTCAGTGTCTTTGCGTCTCAGTGTCTCTGCGTCTCAGAGTCTCTGCATCTCAGTGTCTCTGCATGTCAGTGCCTCTGCGTGTCAGTGTCTCTGCGTCTCAGTGTCTCTGCGTCTCAGTGTCTCTGCGTCTCAGTGTCTAAGTGTCTCTGCGTCTCAGTGTCTCTGCGTCTCAGTGTCTCTGCGTCTCAGTGTCTAAGTGTCTCTGCGTCTCAGTGTCTCTGCGTCTCAGTGTATCTGCGTCTCAGTGTCTCTGCGTCTCAGTGTCTAAGTGTCTCTGTGTCTAAGTGTCTCTGTGTCTCAGTGTCTCTGCGTCTCAAAGTCTCTGCGTCTCAGTGTCTCTGCGTCTCTGCGTCTCAGTGTCTCTGCGTCTCAGTGTCTTTGCATCTCTGCGTCTCTGGGTCTCTGCGTCTCTGGGTCTCTGCGTCTCAGAGTCTCTTCGTCTTAGTTTCTCTGCGTCTCAGTGTCTCTGCGTCTCAGTGTCTCAGTGTCCCTGCTTCTAAGTGTCTCTGCGTCTTAGAGTCTCTGCGTCTCAGTGTCTCTGCGTTTCACTGTCTTTGCGTCTCAGAGTCTCTGTGTCTCAGCGTCTCTGCGTCTCAGTGTCTCTGCGCCTCAGTGTCTCTGCGTCTCAGTGTCTCTGCGCCTCAGTGTCTGTGCATCTCTGCGTCTCAGTGTCTCTGCGTCTCAGAGTCTCTGCGTCTCAGAGTCTCTGCGTCTCAGAGTCTCTGCGTCTCAGTGACTGTGCGTCTCAGAGATTCTGCGTCTCAGAGTCTCAGCGCCTCAGAGTGTCTGCGTGTCAGTGTCTGTGCGTCTCAGAGTCTCTGCGTCTCAGTGTCTCTGTGTCTCAGAGTTTCTGCATATCTGCGTCTCTGCCTCTCAGTGTCTCTGCGTCTCAGGGTGTCTGCGTCTCAGTGTCTGTGTGTCTGAGAGTCTATGCCTCTCAGTGTCTCCGTGACTCACTGCCTCTGCGTCTCAGTGTCTCCGCGTCTCAGTGTCTCTGCGTCTCAGAGTCTCTGTGTCTCAGTGTCTCTGCGTCTCAGAGTCTCTGCGTCGCAGTGTCTCTGCGTCTCAGTGTCTCTGCGTCTCAGTGTCTCTGCGTCTCAGTGTCTGTGCGTCTCAGAGTCTCTGCGTCTCAGTGTCTCTGCGTCTCAGTGACTCTGCGTCTCAGTGTCTCTGCGTCTCAGTGTCTGTGCATCTCTGCGTCTCTGTGTCTCTGCGTCTCACAGTCTCAGAGTCTCTGTGACTGAGTCTCTTCGTCTTAGTTTCTTTGCGTCTCAGAGTCTCTGCTCTCAGTGTCTCTGCGTCTCAGTGTCTTTGCGTCTCAGAGTCTCTGCGTCTCAGAGTCTCTGCGTCTCAGATTCTCAGAGTCTCTGCATCTCAGTGTCTCTGCGTGTCAGTGTCTCTGCGTCTCAGTGTCTAAGTGTCTCTGCGTCTCAGTGTCTCTGCGTCTCAGTGTCTCTGCGTCTCAGTGTCTCTGCGTCTCTGCGTCTCAGTGTCTCTGCGTCTCAAAGTCTCTGCGTCTCAGTGTTTCTGCGTCTCAGTGTCTTTGCATCTCTGCGTCTCTGGGCCTCTGCATCTCAGAGTCTCTTCGTCTTAGTTTCTCTGCGTCTCAGTGTCTCAGTGTCCCTGCTTCTCAGTGTCTCTGCGTCTTAGAGTCTCTGCGTCTCAGTGTGTCTGCGTCTCAGTGTCAAAGTGTCTCTGCGTTTCACTGTCTTTGCGTCTCAGAGTCTCAGTGTCTCAGTGTCTCTGCGTCTCAGTGTCTCTGCGTCTCAGTGTCTTAGTGTCTCTGCGTCTCAGAGTCTCTGCGTCTCAGAGTCTCTGCCTCTCATGACTCTGCGTCTCAGAGATTCTTCGTCTCAGAGCCTCAGCGTCTCAGAGTGTCTGCGTGTCAGTGTCTCTGCATCTCAGAGTCTCTGCGTCTCAGTGTCTCTGCGTATCAGGTTCTCCGCGTCTCACTGTCTCTGCATCTCAGTGTCTCTGCGTCTCAGAGTCTGTGCGTCGCAGCGTCTCTGCATCTCAGCGTCTCTGCGTCTCAGTATCTCTGCGTCTCAGTGTCTCTGCGTCTCAGTGACACTGCGTCTCAGTGTCTCTGCGTCTCAGTGTCTGTGCATCTCTGCGTCTCTGTGTCTCTGCGTCTCAGAGTCTCAGAGTCTCTGCGACTCAGAGTCTCTTCGTCTTAATTTCTCTGCGTCTCAGAGTCTCTGCTCTCAGTGTCTCTGCGTCTCAGTGTCTTTGCGTCTCAGAGTCTCTGCGTCTCAGATTCTCAGAGTCTCTGCATCTCAGTGTCTCTGTATCTCAGAGTTTCTGCCTGTCAGTGTCTCTGCGTTTTAGAGTCTCTGCGTCTCAGTGTCTCTGCGTGTGAGTGTCTAAGTGTCTCTGCGTCTCAGTGTCTCTGCGTCTCAGTGTCTCTGCATCTCAGTGTCTAAGTGTCTCTGGTCTCAGTGTCTCTGCGTCTCAAAGTCTCTGCGTCTCAGTGTCTCTGCGTCACAGTGTCTTTGCATCTCTGCGTCTCAGAGTCTCTTCGTCTTAGTTTCTCTGCGTCTCAGTGTCTCTGCGTCTCAGTGACACTGCGTCTCAGCGACTCTGCGTCTCAGTGTCTCTGCGTCTCAGTGTCTCTGCGTCTCAGAGTCTCAGAGTCTCTGCGACTCAGAGACTCTTCGTCTTAATTTCTCTGCGTCTCAGAGACTCTGCTCTCAGTGTCTCTGCGTCTCAGTGTCTTTGCGTCTCAGAGTCTCTGCGTCTCAGATTCTCAGAGTCTCTGCATCTCAGTGTCTCTGTATCTCAGAGTCTCTGCCTGTCAGTGTCTCTGCGTTTTAGAGTCTCTGCGTCTCAGTGTCTCTGCGTGTCAGTGTCTAAGTGTCTCTGCGTCTCAGTGTCTCTGCGTCTCAGTGTCTCTGCGTCTCAGTGTCTCTGCATCTCAGTGTCTAAGTGTCTCTGCATCTCAATGTCTCTGCATCTCAGTATGTCTCTGTCTCAGAGTCTCTGCCTCTCAGTGTCTCTGCATCTCTGCGTCTCTGGGTCACTGCGTCTCAGAGTCTCAGTGAATCTGCGTCTCAGAGTCTCTTCATCTTAGTGTCTCTGCGTCTCAGCGTCTCAGTGTCTCTGCGTCTCTGCGTCTCAGTATCTCTGCGTCTTCGAGTCTCTGCGTCTCAGTGTCTCTGCGTCGCAGTGTCTCTGCTCTCAGTGTCTCTGCGTCTCAGTGTCTTTGCGTCTCAGTGTCTCTGCGTCTCAGAGTCTCTGCATCTCAGTGTCTCTGCGTCTCAGTGCCTCTGCGTGTCAGTGTCTCTGCGTCTCAGTGTCTCTGCGTCTCAGTGTCTCTGCGTCTCAGTGTCTAAGTGTCTCTGCGTCTCAGTGTCTCTGCGTCTCAGTGTCTCTGCGTCTCAGTGTCTAAGTGTCTCTGCGTCTCAGTGTCTCTGCGTCTCAGTGTATCTGCGTCTCAGTGTCTCTGCGTCTCAGTGTCTAAGTGTCTCTGTGTCTAAGTGTCTCTGTGTCTCAGTGTCTCTGCGTCTCAAAGTCTCTGCGTCTCAGTGTCTCTGCGTCTCTGCGTCTCAGTGTCTCTGCGTCTCAGTGTCTTTGCATCTCTGCGTCTCTGGGTCTCTGCGTCTCTGGGTCTCTGCGTCTCAGAGTCTCTTCGTCTTAGTTTCTCTGCGTCTCAGTGTCTCTGCGTCTCAGTGTCTCAGTGTCCCTGCTTCTAAGTGTCTCTGCGTCTTAGAGTCTCTGCGTCTCAGTGTCTCTGCGTTTCACTGTCTTTGCGTCTCAGAGTCTCTGTGTCTCAGCGTCTCTGCGTCTCAGTGTCTCTGCGCCTCAGTGTCTCTGCGTCTCAGTGTCTCTGCGCCTCAGTGTCTGTGCATCTCTGCGTCTCAGTGTCTCTGCGTCTCAGAGTCTCTGCGTCTCAGAGTCTCTGCGTCTCAGAGTCTCTGCGTCTCAGTGACTGTGCGTCTCAGAGATTCTGCGTCTCAGAGTCTCAGCGCCTCAGAGTGTCTGCGTGTCAGTGTCTGTGCGTCTCAGAGTCTCTGCGTCTCAGTGTCTCTGTGTCTCAGAGTTTCTGCATATCTGCGTCTCTGCCTCTCAGTGTCTCTGCGTCTCAGGGTGTCTGCGTCTCAGTGTCTGTGTGTCTGAGAGTCTATGCCTCTCAGTGTCTCCGTGACTCACTGCCTCTGCGTCTCAGTGTCTCCGCGTCTCAGTGTCTCTGCGTCTCAGAGTCTCTGTGTCTCAGTGTCTCTGCGTCTCAGAGTCTCTGCGTCGCAGTGTCTCTGCGTCTCAGTGTCTCTGCGTCTCAGTGTCTCTGCGTCTCAGTGTCTGTGCGTCTCAGAGTCTCTGCGTCTCAGTGTCTCTGCGTCTCAGTGACTCTGCGTCTCAGTGTCTCTGCGTCTCAGTGTCTGTGCATCTCTGCGTCTCTGTGTCTCTGCGTCTCACAGTCTCAGAGTCTCTGTGACTGAGTCTCTTCGTCTTAGTTTCTTTGCGTCTCAGAGTCTCTGCTCTCAGTGTCTCTGCGTCTCAGTGTCTTTGCGTCTCAGAGTCTCTGCGTCTCAGAGTCTCTGCGTCTCAGATTCTCAGAGTCTCTGCATCTCAGTGTCTCTGCGTGTCAGTGTCTCTGCGTCTCAGTGTCTAAGTGTCTCTGCGTCTCAGTGTCTCTGCGTCTCAGTGTCTCTGCGTCTCAGTGTCTCTGCGTCTCTGCGTCTCAGTGTCTCTGCGTCTCAAAGTCTCTGCGTCTCAGTGTTTCTGCGTCTCAGTGTCTTTGCATCTCTGCGTCTCTGGGCCTCTGCATCTCAGAGTCTCTTCGTCTTAGTTTCTCTGCGTCTCAGTGTCTCAGTGTCCCTGCTTCTCAGTGTCTCTGCGTCTTAGAGTCTCTGCGTCTCAGTGTGTCTGCGTCTCAGTGTCAAAGTGTCTCTGCGTTTCACTGTCTTTGCGTCTCAGAGTCTCAGTGTCTCAGTGTCTCTGCGTCTCAGTGTCTCTGCGTCTCAGTGTCTTAGTGTCTCTGCGTCTCAGAGTCTCTGCGTCTCAGAGTCTCTGCCTCTCATGACTCTGCGTCTCAGAGATTCTTCGTCTCAGAGCCTCAGCGTCTCAGAGTGTCTGCGTGTCAGTGTCTCTGCATCTCAGAGTCTCTGCGTCTCAGTGTCTCTGCGTATCAGGTTCTCCGCGTCTCACTGTCTCTGCATCTCAGTGTCTCTGCGTCTCAGAGTCTGTGCGTCGCAGCGTCTCTGCATCTCAGCGTCTCTGCGTCTCAGTATCTCTGCGTCTCAGTGTCTCTGCGTCTCAGTGACACTGCGTCTCAGTGTCTCTGCGTCTCAGTGTCTGTGCATCTCTGCGTCTCTGTGTCTCTGCGTCTCAGAGTCTCAGAGTCTCTGCGACTCAGAGTCTCTTCGTCTTAATTTCTCTGCGTCTCAGAGTCTCTGCTCTCAGTGTCTCTGCGTCTCAGTGTCTTTGCGTCTCAGAGTCTCTGCGTCTCAGATTCTCAGAGTCTCTGCATCTCAGTGTCTCTGTATCTCAGAGTTTCTGCCTGTCAGTGTCTCTGCGTTTTAGAGTCTCTGCGTCTCAGTGTCTCTGCGTGTGAGTGTCTAAGTGTCTCTGCGTCTCAGTGTCTCTGCGTCTCAGTGTCTCTGCATCTCAGTGTCTAAGTGTCTCTGGTCTCAGTGTCTCTGCGTCTCAAAGTCTCTGCGTCTCAGTGTCTCTGCGTCACAGTGTCTTTGCATCTCTGCGTCTCAGAGTCTCTTCGTCTTAGTTTCTCTGCGTCTCAGTGTCTCAGTGTCTCTGCGTCTCAGTGTCTGTGCATCTCTGCGTCTCTGTGTCTCTGCGTCTCAGAGTCTCAGAGTCTCTGCGACTCAGAGACTCTTCGTCTTAATTTCTCTGCGTCTCAGAGACTCTGCTCTCAGTGTCTCTGCGTCTCAGTGTCTTTGCGTCTCAGAGTCTCTGCGTCTCAGATTCTCAGAGTCTCTGCATCTCAGTGTCTCTGTATCTCAGAGTCTCTGCCTGTCAGTGTCTCTGCGTTTTAGAGTCTCTGCGTCTCAGTGTCTCTGCGTGTCAGTGTCTAAGTGTCTCTGCGTCTCAGTGTCTCTGCGTCTCAGTGTCTCTGCGTCTCAGTGTCTCTGCATCTCAGTGTCTAAGTGTCTCTGCATCTCAATGTCTCTGCATCTCAGTATGTCTCTGTCTCAGAGTCTCTGCCTCTCAGTGTCTCTGCATCTCTGCGTCTCTGGGTCACTGCGTCTCAGAGTCTCAGTGAATCTGCGTCTCAGAGTCTCTTCATCTTAGTGTCTCTGCGTCTCAGCGTCTCAGTGTCTCTGCGTCTCTGCGTCTCAGTATCTCTGCGTCTTCGAGTCTCTGCGTCTCAGTGTCTCTGCGTCGCAGTGTCTCTGCTCTCAGTGTCTCTGCGTCTCAGTGTCTTTGCGTCTCAGTGTCTCTGCGTCTCAGAGTCTCTGCATCTCAGTGTCTCTGCATGTCAGTGCCTCTGCGTGTCAGTGTCTCTGCGTCTCAGTGTCTCTGCGTCTCAGTGTCTCTGCGTCTCAGTGTCTAAGTGTCTCTGCGTCTCAGTGTCTCTGCGTCTCAGTGTCTAAGTGTCCCTGCGTCTCAGTGTCTCTGCGTCTCAGTGTATCTGCGTCTCAGTGTCTCTGCGTCTCAGTGTCTAAGTGTCTCTGTGTCTAAGTGTCTCTGTGTCTCAGTGTCTCTGCGTCTCAAAGTCTCTGCGTCTCAGTGTCTCTGCGTCTCTGCGTCTCTGCGTCTCTGCGTCTCAGTGTCTCTGCGTCTCAGTGTCTTTGCATCTCTGCGTCTCTGGGTCTCTGCGTCTCAGAGTCTCTTCGTCTTAGTTTCTCTGCGTCTCAGTGTCTCTGCGTCTCAGTGTCTCAGTGTCCCTGCTTCTAAGTGTCTCTGCGTCTTAGAGTCTCTGCGTCTCAGTGTCTCTGCGTTTCACTGTCTTTGCGTCTCAGAGTCTCTGTGTCTCAGCGTCTCTGCGTCTCAGTGTCTCTGCGCCTCAGTGTCTCTGCGTCTCAGTGTCTCTGCGCCTCAGTGTCTGTGCATCTCTGCGTCTCAGTGTCTCTGCGTCTCAGAGTCTCTGCGTCTCAGAGTCTCTGCGTCTCAGAGTCTCTGCGTCTCAGTGACTGTGCGTCTCAGAGATTCTGCGTCTCAGAGTCTCAGCGCCTCAGAGTGTCTGCGTGTCAGTGTCTGTGCGTCTCAGAGTCTCTGCGTCTCAGTGTCTCTGTGTCTCAGAGTTTCTGCATATCTGCGTCTCTGCCTCTCAGTGTCTCTGCGTCTCAGGGTGTCTGCGTCTCAGTGTCTGTGTGTCTGAGAGTCTATGCCTCTCAGTGTCTCCGTGACTCACTGCCTCTGCGTCTCAGTGTCTCCGCGTCTCAGTGTCTCTGCGTCTCAGAGTCTCTGTGTCTCAGTGTCTCTGCGTCTCAGAGTCTCTGCGTCGCAGCGTCTCTGCGTCGCAGTGTCTCTGCGTCTCAGTGTCTCTGCGTCTCAGTGTCTCTGCGTCTCAGTGTCTGTGCGTCTCAGAGTCTCTGCGTCTCAGTGTCTCTGCGTCTCAGTGACTCTGCGTCTCAGTGTCTCTGCGTCTCAGTGTCTGTGCATCTCTGCGTCTCTGTGTCTCTGCGTCTCACAGTCTCAGAGTCTCTGTGACTGAGTCTCTTCGTCTTAGTTTCTTTGCGTCTCAGAGTCTCTGCTCTCAGTGTCTCTGCGTCTCAGTGTCTTTGCGTCTCAGAGTCTCTGCGTCTCAGAGTCTCTGCGTCTCAGATTCTCAGAGTCTCTGCATCTCAGTGTCTCTGCGTGTCAGTGTCTCTGCGTCTCAGTGTCTAAGTGTCTCTGCGTCTCAGTGTCTCTGCGTCTCAGTGTCTCTGCATCTCAGTGTCTCTGCGTCTCAGTGTCTCAGTGTCTCTGCGTCTCAAAGTCTCTGCGTCTCAGTGTTTCTGCGTCTCAGTGTCTTTGCATCTCTGCGTCTCTGGGCCTCTGCATCTCAGAGTCTCTTCGTCTTAGTTTCTCTGCGTCTCAGTGTCTCAGTGTCCCTGCTTCTCAGTGTCTCTGCGTCTTAGAGTCTCTGCGTCTCAGTGTGTCTGCGTCTCAGTGTCAAAGTGTCTCTGCGTTTCACTGTCTTTGCGTCTCAGAGTCTCAGTGTCTCAGTGTCTCTGCGTCTCAGAGTCTCTGCGTCTCAGAGTCTCTGCGTCTCAGTGACTGTGCGTCTCAGAGATTCTGCGTCTCAGAGTCTCAGCGCCTCAGAGTGTCTGCGTGTCAGTGTCTGTGCGTCTCAGAGTCTCTGCGTCTCAGTGTCTCTGTGTCTCAGAGTTTCTGCATATCTGCGTCTCTGCCTCTCAGTGTCTCTGCGTCTCAGGGTGTCTGCGTCTCAGTGTCTGTGTGTCTGAGAGTCTATGCCTCTCAGTGTCTCCGTGACTCACTGCCTCTGCGTCTCAGTGTCTCCGCGTCTCAGTGTCTCTGCGTCTCAGAGTCTCTGTGTCTCAGTGTCTCTGCGTCTCAGAGTCTCTGCGTCGCAGTGTCTCTGCGTCTCAGTGTCTCTGCGTCTCAGTGTCTCTGCGTCTCAGTGTCTGTGCGTCTCAGAGTCTCTGCGTCTCAGTGTCTCTGCGTCTCAGTGACTCTGCGTCTCAGTGTCTCTGCGTCTCAGTGTCTGTGCATCTCTGCGTCTCTGTGTCTCTGCGTCTCACAGTCTCAGAGTCTCTGTGACTGAGTCTCTTCGTCTTAGTTTCTTTGCGTCTCAGAGTCTCTGCTCTCAGTGTCTCTGCGTCTCAGTGTCTTTGCGTCTCAGAGTCTCTGCGTCTCAGAGTCTCTGCGTCTCAGATTCTCAGAGTCTCTGCATCTCAGTGTCTCTGCGTGTCAGTGTCTCTGCGTCTCAGTGTCTAAGTGTCTCTGCGTCTCAGTGTCTCTGCGTCTCAGTGTCTCTGCGTCTCAGTGTCTCTGCGTCTCTGCGTCTCAGTGTCTCTGCGTCTCAAAGTCTCTGCGTCTCAGTGTTTCTGCGTCTCAGTGTCTTTGCATCTCTGCGTCTCTGGGCCTCTGCATCTCAGAGTCTCTTCGTCTTAGTTTCTCTGCGTCTCAGTGTCTCAGTGTCCCTGCTTCTCAGTGTCTCTGCGTCTTAGAGTCTCTGCGTCTCAGTGTGTCTGCGTCTCAGTGTCAAAGTGTCTCTGCGTTTCACTGTCTTTGCGTCTCAGAGTCTCAGTGTCTCAGTGTCTCTGCGTCTCAGTGTCTCTGCGTCTCAGTGTCTTAGTGTCTCTGCGTCTCAGAGTCTCTGCGTCTCAGAGTCTCTGCCTCTCATGACTCTGCGTCTCAGAGATTCTTCGTCTCAGAGCCTCAGCGTCTCAGAGTGTCTGCGTGTCAGTGTCTCTGCATCTCAGAGTCTCTGCGTCTCAGTGTCTCTGCGTATCAGGTTCTCCGCGTCTCACTGTCTCTGCATCTCAGTGTCTCTGCGTCTCAGAGTCTGTGCGTCGCAGCGTCTCTGCATCTCAGCGTCTCTGCGTCTCAGTATCTCTGCGTCTCAGTGTCTCTGCGTCTCAGTGACACTGCGTCTCAGTGTCTCTGCGTCTCAGTGTCTGTGCATCTCTGCGTCTCTGTGTCTCTGCGTCTCAGAGTCTCAGAGTCTCTGCGACTCAGAGTCTCTTCGTCTTAATTTCTCTGCGTCTCAGAGTCTCTGCTCTCAGTGTCTCTGCGTCTCAGTGTCTTTGCGTCTCAGAGTCTCTGCGTCTCAGATTCTCAGAGTCTCTGCATCTCAGTGTCTCTGTATCTCAGAGTTTCTGCCTGTCAGTGTCTCTGCGTTTTAGAGTCTCTGCGTCTCAGTGTCTCTGCGTGTGAGTGTCTAAGTGTCTCTGCGTCTCAGTGTCTCTGCGTCTCAGTGTCTCTGCATCTCAGTGTCTAAGTGTCTCTGGTCTCAGTGTCTCTGCGTCTCAAAGTCTCTGCGTCTCAGTGTCTCTGCGTCACAGTGTCTTTGCATCTCTGCGTCTCAGAGTCTCTTCGTCTTAGTTTCTCTGCGTCTCAGTGTCTCTGCGTCTCAGTGACACTGCGTCTCAGCGACTCTGCGTCTCAGTGTCTCTGCGTCTCAGTGTCTCTGCGTCTCAGAGTCTCAGAGTCTCTGCGACTCAGAGACTCTTCGTCTTAATTTCTCTGCGTCTCAGAGACTCTGCTCTCAGTGTCTCTGCGTCTCAGTGTCTTTGCGTCTCAGAGTCTCTGCGTCTCAGATTCTCAGAGTCTCTGCATCTCAGTGTCTCTGTATCTCAGAGTCTCTGCCTGTCAGTGTCTCTGCGTTTTAGAGTCTCTGCGTCTCAGTGTCTCTGCGTGTCAGTGTCTAAGTGTCTCTGCGTCTCAGTGTCTCTGCGTCTCAGTGTCTCTGCGTCTCAGTGTCTCTGCATCTCAGTGTCTAAGTGTCTCTGCATCTCAATGTCTCTGCATCTCAGTATGTCTCTGTCTCAGAGTCTCTGCCTCTCAGTGTCTCTGCATCTCTGCGTCTCTGGGTCACTGCGTCTCAGAGTCTCAGTGAATCTGCGTCTCAGAGTCTCTTCATCTTAGTGTCTCTGCGTCTCAGCGTCTCAGTGTCTCTGCGTCTCTGCGTCTCAGTATCTCTGCGTCTTCGAGTCTCTGCGTCTCAGTGTCTCTGCGTCGCAGTGTCTCTGCTCTCAGTGTCTCTGCGTCTCAGTGTCTTTGCGTCTCAGTGTCTCTGCGTCTCAGAGTCTCTGCATCTCAGTGTCTCTGCGTCTCAGTGCCTCTGCGTGTCAGTGTCTCTGCGTCTCAGTGTCTCTGCGTCTCAGTGTCTCTGCGTCTCAGTGTCTAAGTGTCTCTGCGTCTCAGTGTCTCTGCGTCTCAGTGTCTCTGCGTCTCAGTGTCTAAGTGTCTCTGCGTCTCAGTGTCTCTGCGTCTCAGTGTATCTGCGTCTCAGTGTCTCTGCGTCTCAGTGTCTAAGTGTCTCTGTGTCTAAGTGTCTCTGTGTCTCAGTGTCTCTGCGTCTCAAAGTCTCTGCGTCTCAGTGTCTCTGCGTCTCTGCGTCTCAGTGTCTCTGCGTCTCAGTGTCTTTGCATCTCTGCGTCTCTGGGTCTCTGCGTCTCTGGGTCTCTGCGTCTCAGAGTCTCTTCGTCTTAGTTTCTCTGCGTCTCAGTGTCTCTGCGTCTCAGTGTCTCAGTGTCCCTGCTTCTAAGTGTCTCTGCGTCTTAGAGTCTCTGCGTCTCAGTGTCTCTGCGTTTCACTGTCTTTGCGTCTCAGAGTCTCTGTGTCTCAGCGTCTCTGCGTCTCAGTGTCTCTGCGCCTCAGTGTCTCTGCGTCTCAGTGTCTCTGCGCCTCAGTGTCTGTGCATCTCTGCGTCTCAGTGTCTCTGCGTCTCAGAGTCTCTGCGTCTCAGAGTCTCTGCGTCTCAGAGTCTCTGCGTCTCAGTGACTGTGCGTCTCAGAGATTCTGCGTCTCAGAGTCTCAGCGCCTCAGAGTGTCTGCGTGTCAGTGTCTGTGCGTCTCAGAGTCTCTGCGTCTCAGTGTCTCTGTGTCTCAGAGTTTCTGCATATCTGCGTCTCTGCCTCTCAGTGTCTCTGCGTCTCAGGGTGTCTGCGTCTCAGTGTCTGTGTGTCTGAGAGTCTATGCCTCTCAGTGTCTCCGTGACTCACTGCCTCTGCGTCTCAGTGTCTCCGCGTCTCAGTGTCTCTGCGTCTCAGAGTCTCTGTGTCTCAGTGTCTCTGCGTCTCAGAGTCTCTGCGTCGCAGTGTCTCTGCGTCTCAGTGTCTCTGCGTCTCAGTGTCTCTGCGTCTCAGTGTCTGTGCGTCTCAGAGTCTCTGCGTCTCAGTGTCTCTGCGTCTCAGTGACTCTGCGTCTCAGTGTCTCTGCGTCTCAGTGTCTGTGCATCTCTGCGTCTCTGTGTCTCTGCGTCTCACAGTCTCAGAGTCTCTGTGACTGAGTCTCTTCGTCTTAGTTTCTTTGCGTCTCAGAGTCTCTGCTCTCAGTGTCTCTGCGTCTCAGTGTCTTTGCGTCTCAGAGTCTCTGCGTCTCAGAGTCTCTGCGTCTCAGATTCTCAGAGTCTCTGCATCTCAGTGTCTCTGCGTGTCAGTGTCTCTGCGTCTCAGTGTCTAAGTGTCTCTGCGTCTCAGTGTCTCTGCGTCTCAGTGTCTCTGCGTCTCAGTGTCTCTGCGTCTCTGCGTCTCAGTGTCTCTGCGTCTCAAAGTCTCTGCGTCTCAGTGTTTCTGCGTCTCAGTGTCTTTGCATCTCTGCGTCTCTGGGCCTCTGCATCTCAGAGTCTCTTCGTCTTAGTTTCTCTGCGTCTCAGTGTCTCAGTGTCCCTGCTTCTCAGTGTCTCTGCGTCTTAGAGTCTCTGCGTCTCAGTGTGTCTGCGTCTCAGTGTCAAAGTGTCTCTGCGTTTCACTGTCTTTGCGTCTCAGAGTCTCAGTGTCTCAGTGTCTCTGCGTCTCAGTGTCTCTGCGTCTCAGTGTCTTAGTGTCTCTGCGTCTCAGAGTCTCTGCGTCTCAGAGTCTCTGCCTCTCATGACTCTGCGTCTCAGAGATTCTTCGTCTCAGAGCCTCAGCGTCTCAGAGTGTCTGCGTGTCAGTGTCTCTGCATCTCAGAGTCTCTGCGTCTCAGTGTCTCTGCGTATCAGGTTCTCCGCGTCTCACTGTCTCTGCATCTCAGTGTCTCTGCGTCTCAGAGTCTGTGCGTCGCAGCGTCTCTGCATCTCAGCGTCTCTGCGTCTCAGTATCTCTGCGTCTCAGTGTCTCTGCGTCTCAGTGACACTGCGTCTCAGTGTCTCTGCGTCTCAGTGTCTGTGCATCTCTGCGTCTCTGTGTCTCTGCGTCTCAGAGTCTCAGAGTCTCTGCGACTCAGAGTCTCTTCGTCTTAATTTCTCTGCGTCTCAGAGTCTCTGCTCTCAGTGTCTCTGCGTCTCAGTGTCTTTGCGTCTCAGAGTCTCTGCGTCTCAGATTCTCAGAGTCTCTGCATCTCAGTGTCTCTGTATCTCAGAGTTTCTGCCTGTCAGTGTCTCTGCGTTTTAGAGTCTCTGCGTCTCAGTGTCTCTGCGTGTGAGTGTCTAAGTGTCTCTGCGTCTCAGTGTCTCTGCGTCTCAGTGTCTCTGCATCTCAGTGTCTAAGTGTCTCTGGTCTCAGTGTCTCTGCGTCTCAAAGTCTCTGCGTCTCAGTGTCTCTGCGTCACAGTGTCTTTGCATCTCTGCGTCTCAGAGTCTCTTCGTCTTAGTTTCTCTGCGTCTCAGTGTCTCAGTGTCTCTGCGTCTCAGTGTCTGTGCATCTCTGCGTCTCTGTGTCTCTGCGTCTCAGAGTCTCAGAGTCTCTGCGACTCAGAGACTCTTCGTCTTAATTTCTCTGCGTCTCAGAGACTCTGCTCTCAGTGTCTCTGCGTCTCAGTGTCTTTGCGTCTCAGAGTCTCTGCGTCTCAGATTCTCAGAGTCTCTGCATCTCAGTGTCTCTGTATCTCAGAGTCTCTGCCTGTCAGTGTCTCTGCGTTTTAGAGTCTCTGCGTCTCAGTGTCTCTGCGTGTCAGTGTCTAAGTGTCTCTGCGTCTCAGTGTCTCTGCGTCTCAGTGTCTCTGCGTCTCAGTGTCTCTGCATCTCAGTGTCTAAGTGTCTCTGCATCTCAATGTCTCTGCATCTCAGTATGTCTCTGTCTCAGAGTCTCTGCCTCTCAGTGTCTCTGCATCTCTGCGTCTCTGGGTCACTGCGTCTCAGAGTCTCAGTGAATCTGCGTCTCAGAGTCTCTTCATCTTAGTGTCTCTGCGTCTCAGCGTCTCAGTGTCTCTGCGTCTCTGCGTCTCAGTATCTCTGCGTCTTCGAGTCTCTGCGTCTCAGTGTCTCTGCGTCGCAGTGTCTCTGCTCTCAGTGTCTCTGCGTCTCAGTGTCTTTGCGTCTCAGTGTCTCTGCGTCTCAGAGTCTCTGCATCTCAGTGTCTCTGCATGTCAGTGCCTCTGCGTGTCAGTGTCTCTGCGTCTCAGTGTCTCTGCGTCTCAGTGTCTCTGCGTCTCAGTGTCTAAGTGTCTCTGCGTCTCAGTGTCTCTGCGTCTCAGTGTCTAAGTGTCCCTGCGTCTCAGTGTCTCTGCGTCTCAGTGTATCTGCGTCTCAGTGTCTCTGCGTCTCAGTGTCTAAGTGTCTCTGTGTCTAAGTGTCTCTGTGTCTCAGTGTCTCTGCGTCTCAAAGTCTCTGCGTCTCAGTGTCTCTGCGTCTCTGCGTCTCTGCGTCTCTGCGTCTCAGTGTCTCTGCGTCTCAGTGTCTTTGCATCTCTGCGTCTCTGGGTCTCTGCGTCTCAGAGTCTCTTCGTCTTAGTTTCTCTGCGTCTCAGTGTCTCTGCGTCTCAGTGTCTCAGTGTCCCTGCTTCTAAGTGTCTCTGCGTCTTAGAGTCTCTGCGTCTCAGTGTCTCTGCGTTTCACTGTCTTTGCGTCTCAGAGTCTCTGTGTCTCAGCGTCTCTGCGTCTCAGTGTCTCTGCGCCTCAGTGTCTCTGCGTCTCAGTGTCTCTGCGCCTCAGTGTCTGTGCATCTCTGCGTCTCAGTGTCTCTGCGTCTCAGAGTCTCTGCGTCTCAGAGTCTCTGCGTCTCAGAGTCTCTGCGTCTCAGTGACTGTGCGTCTCAGAGATTCTGCGTCTCAGAGTCTCAGCGCCTCAGAGTGTCTGCGTGTCAGTGTCTGTGCGTCTCAGAGTCTCTGCGTCTCAGTGTCTCTGTGTCTCAGAGTTTCTGCATATCTGCGTCTCTGCCTCTCAGTGTCTCTGCGTCTCAGGGTGTCTGCGTCTCAGTGTCTGTGTGTCTGAGAGTCTATGCCTCTCAGTGTCTCCGTGACTCACTGCCTCTGCGTCTCAGTGTCTCCGCGTCTCAGTGTCTCTGCGTCTCAGAGTCTCTGTGTCTCAGTGTCTCTGCGTCTCAGAGTCTCTGCGTCGCAGCGTCTCTGCGTCGCAGTGTCTCTGCGTCTCAGTGTCTCTGCGTCTCAGTGTCTCTGCGTCTCAGTGTCTGTGCGTCTCAGAGTCTCTGCGTCTCAGTGTCTCTGCGTCTCAGTGACTCTGCGTCTCAGTGTCTCTGCGTCTCAGTGTCTGTGCATCTCTGCGTCTCTGTGTCTCTGCGTCTCACAGTCTCAGAGTCTCTGTGACTGAGTCTCTTCGTCTTAGTTTCTTTGCGTCTCAGAGTCTCTGCTCTCAGTGTCTCTGCGTCTCAGTGTCTTTGCGTCTCAGAGTCTCTGCGTCTCAGAGTCTCTGCGTCTCAGATTCTCAGAGTCTCTGCATCTCAGTGTCTCTGCGTGTCAGTGTCTCTGCGTCTCAGTGTCTAAGTGTCTCTGCGTCTCAGTGTCTCTGCGTCTCAGTGTCTCTGCATCTCAGTGTCTCTGCGTCTCAGTGTCTCAGTGTCTCTGCGTCTCAAAGTCTCTGCGTCTCAGTGTTTCTGCGTCTCAGTGTCTTTGCATCTCTGCGTCTCTGGGCCTCTGCATCTCAGAGTCTCTTCGTCTTAGTTTCTCTGCGTCTCAGTGTCTCAGTGTCCCTGCTTCTCAGTGTCTCTGCGTCTTAGAGTCTCTGCGTCTCAGTGTGTCTGCGTCTCAGTGTCAAAGTGTCTCTGCGTTTCACTGTCTTTGCGTCTCAGAGTCTCAGTGTCTCAGTGTCTCTGCGTCTCAGTGTCTCTGCGTCTCAGTGTCTTAGTGTCTCTGCGTCTCAGAGTCTCTGCGTCTCAGAGTCTCTGCCTCTCATGACTCTGCGTCTCAGAGATTCTTCGTCTCAGAGCCTCAGCGTCTCAGAGTGTCTGCGTGTCAGTGTCTCTGCATCTCAGAGTCTCTGCGTCTCAGTGTCTCTGCGTATCAGGTTCTCCGCGTCTCACTGTCTCTGCATCTCAGTGTCTCTGCGTCTCAGAGTCTGTGCGTCGCAGCGTCTCTGCATCTCAGCGTCTCTGCGTCTCAGTATCTCTGCGTCTCAGTGTCTCTGCGTCTCAGTGACACTGCGTCTCAGTGTCTCTGCGTCTCAGTGTCTGTGCATCTCTGCGTCTCTGTGTCTCTGCGTCTCAGAGTCTCAGAGTCTCTGCGACTCAGAGTCTCTTCGTCTTAATTTCTCTGCGTCTCAGAGTCTCTGCTCTCAGTGTCTCTGCGTCTCAGTGTCTTTGCGTCTCAGAGTCTCTGCGTCTCAGATTCTCAGAGTCTCTGCATCTCAGTGTCTCTGTATCTCAGAGTTTCTGCCTGTCAGTGTCTCTGCGTTTTAGAGTCTCTGCGTCTCAGTGTCTCTGCGTGTGAGTGTCTAAGTGTCTCTGCGTCTCAGTGTCTCTGCGTCTCAGTGTCTCTGCATCTCAGTGTCTAAGTGTCTCTGGTCTCAGTGTCTCTGCGTCTCAAAGTCTCTGCGTCTCAGTGTCTCTGCGTCACAGTGTCTTTGCATCTCTGCGTCTCAGAGTCTCTTCGTCTTAGTTTCTCTGCGTCTCAGTGTCTCAGTGTCTCTGCGTCTCAGTGCCTCAGTGTCCCTGCTTCTCAGTGTCTTTGTGTCTTAGAGTCTCTGCGTCTCAGTGTCTCTGCGTCTCAGTGTCAAAGTGTCTCTGCGTTTCACTATCTTTGCGTCTCAGTGTCTCTGTGTGTCAGTGTCTCTGCGCCTCAGTGTCACTGCGTCTCAGTGTCTCCGCGTCTCAGTGTCTCTGCGTCTCAGAGTCTCTGCGTCTCAGTGTCTCTGCGTCTCAGAGTCTCTGCGTCGCAGCGTCTCTGCGTCGCAGTGTCTCTGCGTCTCAGTGTCTCTGCGTCTCAGTGTCTCTGCGTCTCAGTGTCTGTGCGTCTCAGAGTCTCTGCGTCTCAGTGTCTCTGCGTCTCAGTGACTCTGCGTCTCAGTGTCTCTGCGTCTCAGTGTCTGTGCATCTCTGCGTCTCTGTGTCTCTGCGTCTCAGAGTCTCAGAGTCTCTGCGACTGAGTCTCTTCGTCTTAGTTTCTTTGCGTCTCAGAGTCTCTGCTCTCAGTGTCTCTGCGTCTCAGTGTCTTTGCGTCTCAGAGTCTCTGCGTCTCAGAGTCTCTGCGTCTCAGATTCTCAGAGTCTCTGCATCTCAGTGTCTCTGCATGTCAGTGTCTCTGCGTCTCAGTGTCTCTGCGTCTCTGTGTCTAAGTGTCTCTGCGTCTCAGTGTCTCTGCGTCTCAAAGTCTCTGCGTCTCAGTGTTTCTGCGTCTCAGTGTCTTTGCATCTCTGCGTCTCTGGGCCTCTGCATCTCAGAGTCTCTTCGTCTTAGTTTCTCTGCGTCTCAGTGTCTCAGTGTCCCTGCTTCTCAGTGTCTCTGCGTCTTAGAGTCTCTGCGTCTCAGTGTCTCTGCGTCTCAGTGTCAAAGTGTCTCTGCGTTTCACTGTCTTTGCGTCTCAGAGTCTCAGTGTCTCAGTGTCTCTGTGTCTCAGAGTCTCTGCGTCTCAGAGTCTCTGCCTCTCATGACTCTGCGTCTCAGAGATTCTTCGTCTCAGAGCCTCAGCGTCTCAGAGTGTCTGCGTGTCAGTGTCTCTGCATCTCAGAGTCTCTGCGTCACAGTGTCTCTGCGTATCAGGTTCTCCGCGTCTCACTGTCTCTGCATCTCAGTTTCTCTGCGTCTCAGTGTCTCTGCGTCTTCGAGTCTATGCGTCTCAGTGTCTCTGCGTCTCAGAGTCTCTGCGTCGCAGCGTCTCTGCATCTCAGCGTCTCTGCGTCTCAGTATCTCTGCGTCTCAGTGTCTCTGCGTCTCAGTGACACTGCGTCTCAGTGTCTCTGCGTCTCAGTGTCTGTGCATCTCTGCGTCTCTGTGTCTCTGCGTCTCAGAGTCTCAGAGTCTCTGCGACTCAGAGTCTCTTCGTCTTAATTTCTCTGCGTCTCAGAGTCTCTGCTCTCAGTGTCTCTGCGTCTCAGTGTCTTTGCGTCTCAGAGTCTCTGCGTCTCAGATTCTCAGAGTCTCTGCATCTCAGTGTCTCTGTATCTCAGAGTTTCTGCCTGTCAGTGTCTCTGCGTTTTAGAGTCTCTGCGTCTCAGTGTCTCTGCGTGTGAGTGTCTAAGTGTCTCTGCGTCTCAGTGTCTCTGCGTCTCAGTGTCTCTGCATCTCAGTGTCTAAGTGTCTCTGGTCTCAGTGTCTCTGCGTCTCAAAGTCTCTGCGTCTCAGTGTCTCTGCGTCACAGTGTCTTTGCATCTCTGCGTCTCAGAGTCTCTTCGTCTTAGTTTCTCTGCGTCTCAGTGTCTCAGTGTCTCTGCGTCTCAGTGCCTCAGTGTCCCTGCTTCTCAGTGTCTTTGTGTCTTAGAGTCTCTGCGTCTCAGTGTCTCTGCGTCTCAGTGTCAAAGTGTCTCTGCGTTTCACTATCTTTGCGTCTCAGCGTCTCTGTGTGTCAGTGTCTCTGCGCCTCAGTGTCACTGCGTCTCAGTGTCACTGCGTCTCACTGTCTCTGCATCTCTGTGTCTCTGGTTCTCTGTGTCTCAGTGTCTCTGCTTCCCCGAGTCTCTGCGTCTCAGCGTCTCTGCGTCTCAGAGTCTCAGTGTCTGTGCGTCTCAGATTCTCTTCGTCTTAGTTTCTCTGCGTCTGAGTGTCCCTGCGTCTCAGAGTCTCTGCGTCTCAGATTCTCTGTGTCTGAGTGTCTCTGTGTCTCAGTGTCTCTGAGTCTCAGAGTCTCTGCGTCTCAGAGTCTCTGCGTCTTAGAGTCTCTGTGTCTCAGGGTTTCTGCGTCTCAGGGTCTCTGTCTCTCAGTGTCTCTGCGTCTCAGTGTGTCTGCGTCTCAGAGTCTCTGCGTCTCAGTGTCTCTGTATCCCAGAGTCTCTGCCTGTCAGTGTCTCTGCGTCTCAGTGTCTCTGCGTCTCAGTGTTTCTGCGTCTTAGAGTCTCTGCGTCTCAGAGTCTCTGCTTCTCAGATTCTCAGAGTCTCTGCGTCTCAGAGTAGCAGAGACACTGAGAGGCAGAGCCTCTGCGTCTCTGCGTCTCTGCGTCTCAGTGACTCTGCGTCTCAGTGTCTCTGCGTCTCAGAGTCTCTGCGCCTCAGATTCTGAGAGTCTCTGCATCTCAGTTTTTCTGCGTCTCAGTGTCTCTGCGTCGCAGTGTCTCTGCGTCGCAGTGTCTCTGCGTCGCAGTGTCTCTGCGTCGCAGTGTCTCTGCGTCGCAGTGTCTCTGCGTCGCAGTGTCTCTGCGTCTCAGTGACTCTGCGTCTCAGTGACTCTGCGTCTCAGAGTCTCTGCGTCTCAGAGCCTCTGCGTCTCAGAGTCTCTGCATCTCATTGTCTCTGCGTCGCAGTGTCTCTGCGTCGCAGTGTCTCTGCGTCTCAGTGACTCTGCGTCTCAGTGACTCTGCGTCTCAGAGTCTCTGCGTCTCAGAGCCTCTGCGTCTCAGAGCCTCTGCGTCTCAGAGTCTCTGCATCTCATTGTCTCTGCGTCTCAGTGACTCTGCGTCTCAGTGTCTCTGCGCCTCAGTGTCTCTGCATCTCTGCGTCTCAGTGTCTCTGCGTCTCAGAGTCACTGCGTCTCAGTGGCTCAGTGTTTCTGCGTCACCGTGTCTCTGCATCTCAGAGTCTCTGCGTCTCAGTGTTTCTGCGTCTCAGTGACTGTGCGTCTCAGAGATTCTGCGTCTCAGAGTCTCAGCACCTCAGAGTGTCTGCGTGTCAGTGTCTCTGTGTCTCCGAGTCTCTGCATATCTGCGTCTCTGCCTCTCAGTGTCTCTGTGTCTCCGAGTCTCTGCATATCTGCGTCTCTGCCTCTCAGTGTCCCCGCGACTCACTGCCTCTGCGTCTCAGTGTCTCCGCGTCTCCGCGTCTCAGTGTCTCTGCGTCTCAGAGTCTCTGAGTCTCAGAGTCTCTGCGTCTCAGTGACTCTGCGTCTCAGTGACTCTGCGTCTCAGTGTCTCTGCGTCTCAGTGTCTCTGTGTCTCAGTGTCTGTGCATCTCTGCGTCTCTGTGTCTCTGCGTCTCAGAGTCTCAGAGTCTCTGCGACTGAGTCTCTTCGTCTTAATTTCTCTGCGTCTCAGAGTCTCTGCTCTCAGTGTCTCTGCGTCTTAGAGTCTCTGCGTCTCAGTGTCTCTGCGTCTCAGTGTCTCTGCGTCTCAGTGTCAAAGTGTCTATGCGTCTCAGTGTCAAAGTGTCTCTGCGTTTCACTGTCTTTGCGTCTCAGAGTCTCTGTGTCTCGGTGTCTCTGCGTCTCAGTGTCTTTGCGTCTCATGACTCTGCGTCTCAGAGATTCTTCGTCTCAGAGCCTCAGCGTCTCAGAGTGTCTGCGTGTCAGTGTCTCTGCATCTCAGAGTCTCTGCGTATCAGTGTCTCCGCGTCTCACTGTCTCTGCATCTCAGTTTCTCTGCGTCTCAGTGTCTCTGCGTCTTCGAGTCTATGCGTCTCAGTGTCTCAGCGTCTCAGCGTCTCAGCGTCTCAGCGTCTCAGTGTCTCTGTGTCTCAGTGTCTCTGCGTCTCAGAGTCTCTGCATCTCAGTGAATCTGCGTCTCAGTGACTCTCCGTCTCAGTGTCTCTGCGTCTCAGTGTCTCTGCGTCTCAGTGTCTCTGCGTCTCAGAGTCTCTGCGTCTCAGTGTCTCTGCGTCTCAGTGTCTCTGCGTCTCAGAGTCTCTGCGTCTCAGAGTCTCTGCGTCTCAGAGTCTCTGCGTCTCAGAGTCTCTGCGTCTCAGTGACTCTGCGTCTCAGAGATTCTGCGTCTCAGATTCTCTGTGGCTCAGTGTTTCTGTGTCACAGTGTCTCTGCGTCACAGAGTCTCTGTGTCTCAGGGTCTCTGCGTCTCAGGGTCTCTGTCTCTCAGTGTCTCTGCGTCTCAGTGTGTCTGCGTCTCAGAGTCTCTGCGTCTCAGTGTCTCTGTATCCCAGAGTCTCTGCCTGTCAGTGTCTCTGCGTCTCAGTGTCTCTGCGTCTCAGTGTTTCTGCGTCTTAGAGTCTCTGCGTCTCAGAGTCTCTGCTTCTCAGATTCTCAGAGTCTCTGCGTCTCAGAGTAGCAGAGACACTGAGAGGCAGAGCCTCTGCGTCTCAGAGTCTCTGCGTCTCAGTGTCTCTGCTACTCAGTGTCACTGCGTCTCAGTGTCGGAGTGTCTCTGCGTCTCAGTGTCTCTGCGTCTCTGCGTCTCAGTGACTCTGCGTCTCAGTGTCTCTGCGTCTCAGAGTCTCTGCGCCTCAGATTCTGAGAGTCTCTGCATCTCAGTTTTTCTGCGTCTCAGTTTTTCTGCGTCTCAGTGTCTCTGCGTCGCAGTGTCTCTGCGTCGCAGTGTCTCTGCGTCGCAGTGTCTCTGCGTCTCAGTGACTCTGCGTCTCAGTGACTCTGCGTCTCAGAGTCTCTGCGTCTCAGAGCCTCTGCGTCTCAGAGTCTCTGCATCTCATTGTCTCTGCGTCGCAGTGTCTCTGCGTCGCAGTGTCTCTGCGTCTCCGTGACTCTGCGTCTCCGTGACTCTGCGTCTCAGAGTCTCTGCGTCTCAGAGTCTCTGCATCTCATTGTCTCTGCGTCTCAGTGACTCTGCGTCTCAGTGTCTCTGCGCCTCAGTGTCTCTGCATCTCTGCGTCTCAGTGTCTCTGCGTCTCAGAGTCACTGCGTCTCAGTGGCTCAGTGTTTCTGCGTCACCGTGTCTCTGCATCTCAGAGTCTCTGCGTCTCAGTGTTTCTGCGTCTCAGTGACTGTGCGTCTCAGAGATTCTGCGTCTCAGAGTCTCAGCGCCTCAGAGTGTCTGCGTGTCAGTGTCTCTGTGTCTCCGAGTCTCTGCATATCTGCGTCTCTGCCTCTCAGTGTCTCTGCGTCTCAGAGTCTCTGCGTCTCTGCGTCTCAGTGTCTCTGTGTCTCAGAGTCTATGCCTCTCAGTGTCCCCGCGACTCACTGCCTCTGCGTCTCAGTGTCTCCGCGTCTCCGCGTCTCAGTGTCTCTGCGTCTCAGAGTCTCTGAGTCTCAGAGTCTCTGCGTCTCAGTGACTCTGCGTCTCAGTGACTCTGCGTCTCAGTGTCTCTGCGTCTCAGTGTCTCTGTGTCTCAGTGTCTGTGCATCTCTGCGTCTCTGTGTCTCTGCGTCTCAGAGTCTCAGAGTCTCTGCGACTGAGTCTCTTCGTCTTAATTTCTCTGCGTCTCAGAGTCTCTGCTCTCAGTGTCTCTGCGTCTTAGAGTCTCTGCGTCTCAGTGTCTCTGCGTCTCAGTGTCTCTGCGTCTCAGTGTCAAAGTGTCTATGCGTCTCAGTGTCAAAGTGTCTCTGCGTTTCACTGTCTTTGCGTCTCAGAGTCTCTGTGTCTCGGTGTCTCTGCGTCTCAGTGTCTTTGCGTCTCATGACTCTGCGTCTCAGAGATTCTTTGTCTCAGAGCCTCAGCGTCTCAGAGTGTCTGCGTCTCAGAGTCTCTGCGTCTCAGTGTCTCTGCGTCTCAGAGACTCTGCGTCTCAGTGTCACTGCGCCTCAGTGTCTCTGCATCTCTGCGTCTCAGTGTCTCTGCGTCTCAGAGCCTCAGCATCTCAGAGTGTCTGCGTGTCAGTGTCTCTGCATCTCAGAGTCTCTGCGTCTCAGTGTCTCCGCGTCTCACTGTCTCTGCATCTCAGTTTCTCTGCGTCTCAGTGTCTCTGCGTCTTCGAGTCTATGCATCTCAGTGTCTCAGTGTCTCTGCGTCTCTGCGTCTCAGAGTCTCAGCGTCTCTGCGTCTCAGAGTCTCAGTGTCTGTGCGTCTCAGATTCTCTTCGTCTTAGTTTCTCTGCGTCTGAGTGTCCCTGCGTCTCAGAGTCTCTGCGTCTCAGATTCTCTGTGTGAGTGTCTCTGTGTCTCAGTGTCTCTGAGTCTCAGTGTCTCTGCGTCTCAGAGTCTCTGCGTCTCAGATTCTCTGCGTCTCAGGGTCTCTGTCTCTCAGTGGCTCTGCGTCTCAGTGTCTGTGCGTCTCAGTGTTTCTGCGTCTCAGAGTCTCTGCGTCTCAGAGTCTCTGCTTCTCAGATTCTCAGAGTCTCTGCGTCTCAGAGTAGCAGAGACACTGAGAGGCAGAGCCTCTGCGTCTCAGAGTCTCTGCGTCTCAGTGTCTCTGCTACTCAGTGTCACTGCGTCTCAGAGTCTCCGCGTCTCAGCTTCTCTGCGTCTCTTGGTCTATGCGTCTCAGTGTCTCTGCGCCTCAGGGTCTCTGCCTCTCAGTGTCTCTGCGTCTCAGAGTCTCTGCGTCTCAGAGTCTCTGCGTCTCAGAGTCTCTGCGTCTCAGTGTCTCTGCATCTCAGTGAATCTGCGTCTCAGTGACTCTCAGTCTCAGTGTCTCTGTGTCTCAGTGTCTCTGCGTCACACTGTCTCTGCATCTCAGAGTCTCTGCATCTCAGAGTCTCTGCGTCTCAGTGTCTCTGCGTCTCAGAGATTCTGCGTCTCAGAGTCTCAGCGCCTCAGAGTGTCTGCGTGTCAGTGTCTGTGCTACTCAGTGTCACTGCGTCTCAGTGTCTCTGCGTCTCAGAGTCTCTGCGCCTCAGATTCTGAGAGGCTCTGCATCTCAGTTTTTCTGCGTCTCAGTGTCTCTGCGTCGCAGTGTCTCTGCGTCGCAGGGTCTCTGCGCCGCAGTGTCTCTGCGTCTCAGTGTCTCTGCGTCTCAGAGTCTCTGCGTCTCAGAGTCTCTGCGTCTCAGTGTCTCTGCGTCTCAGAGACTCTGCGTCTCAGTGTCACTGCGCCTCAGTGTCTCTGCATCTCTGC
Organism: Carcharhinus amblyrhynchos; assembly: GCF_965287045.1. Lineage (NCBI taxonomy): Eukaryota > Metazoa > Chordata > Chondrichthyes > Carcharhiniformes > Carcharhinidae > Carcharhinus > Carcharhinus amblyrhynchos. Next base: position 2,882 of record NW_027649849.1, on the reverse strand, counting down.
GTCTCAGTGTCTCTGCGTCTCAGAGCCTCAGCATCTCAGAGTGTCTGCGTGTCAGTGTCTCTGCATCTCAGAGTCTCTGCGTCTCAGTGTCTCCGCGTCTCACTGTCTCTGCATCTCAGTTTCTCTGCGTCTCAGTGTCTCTGCGTCTTCGAGTCTATGCATCTCAGTGTCTCAGTGTCTCTGCGTCTCTGCGTCTCAGAGTCTCAGCGTCTCTGCGTCTCAGAGTCTCAGTGTCTGTGCGTCTCAGATTCTCTTCGTCTTAGTTTCTCTGCGTCTGAGTGTCCCTGCGTCTCAGAGTCTCTGCGTCTCAGATTCTCTGTGTGAGTGTCTCTGTGTCTCAGTGTCTCTGAGTCTCAGTGTCTCTGCGTCTCAGAGTCTCTGCGTCTCAGATTCTCTGCGTCTCAGGGTCTCTGTCTCTCAGTGGCTCTGCGTCTCAGTGTCTGTGCGTCTCAGTGTTTCTGCGTCTCAGAGTCTCTGTGTCTCAGAGTCTCTGCTTCTCAGATTCTCAGAGTCTCTGCGTCTCAGAGTAGCAGAGACACTGAGAGGCAGAGCCTCTGCGTCTCAGAGTCTCTGCGTCTCAGTGTCTCTGCTACTCAGTGTCACTGCGTCTCAGAGTCTCCGCGTCTCAGCTTCTCTGCGTCTCTTGGTCTATGCGTCTCAGTGTCTCTGCGCCTCAGGGTCTCTGCTCTCAGTGTCTCTGCGTCTCAGAGTCTCTGCGTCTCAGAGTCTCTGCGTCTCAGAGTCTCTGCGTCTCAGTGACTCTGCGTCTCAGTGTCTCTGCGTCCCTTGCGTCCGAGTCTCTGCATCTCAGTGTCTCTGCGTCTCAGTGTCTCTGCGTCTCAGTGTCTCTGCATCTCAGTGTCTCTGGCTCTCAGTGTCTCTGCGTCTGAGTGTCTCTGCGTCTGAGTGTCTCTGCATCTCAGAGTCTCTGCGTCTCAGTGTCTCTGGCATCTCAGTGAATCTGCGTCTCAGTGACTCTCCGTCTCAGTGTCTCTGTGTCTCAGTGTCTCTGCATCTCACTGTCCTCTGCATCTCTGTGTCTCTGGTTCTCTGTGTCTCAGTGTCTCTGCTTCCCCGAGTCTCTGCGTCTCAGTGTCTCTGCGTCTCAGAGTCTCAGTGTCTGTGCGTCTCAGATTCTCTTTGTCTTAGTTCTCTGCTTCTGAGTGTCCCTGCGTCTCAGAGTCTCTGCGTCTCAGATTCTCTGTGTCTCACTACCTCTGCGTCTCAGAGTCTCTGCATCTCAGAGTCTCTGCATCTCAGTGTCTCTGAGTCTCAGTGTCTCTACGTCTCAGAGTCTCTGCATCTCAGTGTCTCTGCGTCTCAGTGTCTCTGCGTCTCAGAGTCTCTACGTCTCAGAGTCTCTGCGTCTCAGGTCTCTGCGTCTCAGAGTCTATGCCTGTCATTGTCTCTGTGTCTCAGTGTCTCTGTGTCTCAGAGTCTCTACGTCTCAGAGTCTCTGCGTCTCAGAGTCTCTGCGTCTCAGAGTCTTTGCCTGTCAGTGTCTCTGTGTCTCAGTGTCTCTGTGTCTCAGTGTCTCTGCGTCTCAGAGTCTCTGCGTCTCAGTTTCTCTGCGTCTCAGAGTCTCTGCTTCTCAGATTCTCAGTTTCTCTGCGTCTCAGTTCTCTGCGTCTCAGTGTCTCTGCGTCTCAGAGTCTCTGCGTCTCAGTGTCTCTGTATCTCAGAGTCTCTGCCTGTTCAGTGTCTCTGTGTCTCAGTGTCTCAGTGTCTCTGCGTCTCAGTGACTCTGCGTCTCAGAGTCTCTGTGGCTCAGAGTCTCTGCTTCTCAGATTCTCAGAGTCTCTGTGTCTCAGGGTCTCTGCGTCTCAGAGTCTCTGCGTCTTTGGTCTATGCGTCTCAGAGTCTCTGCGTCTCAGTGTCCCTGCGTCTCAGTGTCACTGCGTCTCAGAGTCTCTGCGTCTGGGAGTCTCTGCGTCTCACGGTCTCTGCATCTCAGTGTCTCTGCGTCTCAGAGACTCTGCATCTCAGCGTATCAGCATCTCTGCGTCTTAGTTTCTGTGCGTCTGAGAGTCTCTGCTTCTCAGAGTGTCTGCGTTTCAGAGTGTCTGCGTCTCAGATTCTCTGTGTCACAGAGTCTCTGCGTCTCAGTGTCTCTGCGCCGGAGTGTCTCAGCGTCTCAGTGTCTCTGCGTTCCCGAGTCTCTGCATCTCAGTGTCTCTGTGTCTCAGTGTCTCTGCGTCTCAGTGTCTCTGCATCTCAGAGTCTCTACGTCTCAGTGTCTCTGTGTTCTGAGTGTCTCTGCGTCTCAGTGTCACTGCGTCTGAGTGTCTCTGCGTCTCAGTGTCTCTGCATCTCAGAGTCTCTGCGTCTCAGTGTCTCTGCGTCTGAGTGTCTCTGCGTCTCAGTGTCTCTGTGTCGGAGTGTCTCTGCGTCGGAGTGTCTCTGCGTCGTAGTGTCTCTGCGTCGGAGTGTCTCTGCGTCTCAGTGACTCTCCGTCTCAGTGGCTCTGTTTCTCAGTGTCTCTGCGTCTCACTGTCTCTGCATCTCTGTGTCTCTGGTTATCTGTGTCTCAGTGTCTCTGCTTTCCCCGAGGTTCTCTGCGTCTCAGTGTCTCTGCATCTCAGTGTCTCTGCGTCTCAGTGTCTCTGCGTCTCAGTGTCTCTGCGTCTCAGTGTCACTGCGTCTCAGAGTCTCTGCATCTCAGTGTCTCTGTATCTCAGAGTCTCTACCTGTCGTGTCTCTGTGTCTCAGTGTCTCAGTGTCTCAGTGTCTCTGTGTCTCAGTGTCTCTGCGTCTCAGTGTCTCTGCGTTTCAGAGTCTCTGCGTCTCAGAGTCTCTGCGTCTCAGAGTCTCTGCCTGTCAGTGTCTCTGTGTCTCAGTGTCTCTGCGTCTCAGTGTCTCTGCGTCTCAGAGTCTCTGCGTCT